>NW_020862646.1:0-16593 GCF_003713205.1 Coffea eugenioides | reverse complement strand
GAGTGAGCAAACTACAATGGTAGGGCAGAATTTTTGAATCTTTGGTTATCCACTGCTTCAAGGTTTGGTGCACGAGTAAGTCTGAGTCACTGAAAACTACCAACTCCTTGATCTCCATTTCTAAAGCCATTTTGAGACCAAAAATGCAGGCTTCATATTCAGCCATGTTGTTGGTACAAGCAAATTGCAATTTGGCAGCGGCAGGGTAGTGCTTTCCTTCGGGCGAAACCAGAACAGCTCCAATTCCAGCTCCGAGCGAATTTGAAGCTCCGTCGAAGAAAAGCCTCCATTCAGGACTTTGTTCACTTATATCGTCCGTGGCGCCTACAAATAAAATCTTTTCATCAGGGAAATAGGTGTGAAGTGGTTGATAGTCATCATCCCTCGGATTTTCTGCCAAATGATCAGCTATAGCTTGCCCCTTGACGGCCTTCTGAGAAGTGAAAACAATATCGAACTCTGAGAGGACTATCTGCCACTTAGCTAGACGTCCAGTTAGCATCGGCTTTTCTAGGAGATACTTCAAAGGATCAGATCGGGAAATAAGATAAGTAGTATGGCTTAACAGATAGTGTCTCAACTTCTGGGCTGCCCAGGCCAATGCACAGCAGCTTTTCTCAATGAATGAATAATTAGCCTCGTACTGCGTGAACTTCTTGCTTAGATAGTAAATGGCCTGTTCTTTCCTTCCAGAGTCATCGTGTTGCCCGAGAACGCAACCTACGGCTCCGTCGAGCACAGATAAGTACATGATCAGCGGTCGGCCCGGTTTGGGTGGCACCAGGACCGGAGGCTGCAGCAAATAATCTTTAATCTTGTCGAAAGCCTGTTGACACTCCTCATTCCAGTACAACGGCACATTCTTTCTTAATAATTTGAACAACGGCTCACATGTGGCCGTTAATTGGGCAATGAACCTCCCAATAAAGTTGATCTTTCCTAAGAAGCTTTTCACGTCTTTCTGAGTCTTTGGCACTGGCATATCTCGAATCGCCTTGATTTTTGCTGGATCTATCTCTATGCCTCTCTTGCTCACGATGAAACCCAACAATTTACCAGCTGGTGCCCCAAAGGCGCATTTCGCAGGATTTAACTTCAAATTGTATTTTCGCAGCCTTTCAAATAGCTTCCTCAAATCATCCAAGTGGTCCTCCGTCCTTTTAGACTTGATTATGATGTCATCCACGTAGACCTCCATCTTCCGGTGGATCATATCATGAAATAGGGTTGTCATGGTCCTCTGATACGTTGCTCCAGCATTCTTTAAACCGAAAGGCATGATTCGGTAGCAAAAGGTACCCCAAGGGGTAATGAAAGCAGTCTTCTCCCTATCCTCTTCTGCCATCAAAATTTGGTGGTAGCCCGCAAAACAATCGCAAAAGGATTCAATCTCATGTCCGGCAGTATTGTCTAAGAGAATGTGAATATTTGGTAGAGGGAAATCATCTTTAGGACTGGCTTTATTAAGGTCTCTATAGTCAACACAAACTCTCACCTCTCCACTCTTTTTTGGAACAGGGACTGGGTTTGAAAGCCAAATTGGGTAATGGGAAACAATGATAATGTTGGTTTTGAGTTGTTTTTCAATTTGCTCTTTTATTTTGAGACTTATATCTGGTTTGAATTTTCTGGGTTTTTGCTTTACGGGTGGAAAAGAAGGGTCTGTGGGTAACCTGTGCACTACCACGTCAGTTGAAATACCAGTCATATCATCATAGGACCACGCAAATACATCCTGGAACATAGTCAAGAACTCAAGCATCTCCTTTTTCTGGCTCTTATTCAAATGAATACTAATCTGCACCTCCTTAACTTCATCCTCAGTTCCAATGTTAACCTTTTCTGTTTCTTCCAGGTTCGGTTTCGGTTTTTCCTCATATTGTTCAAGATCCTTTGCAAACGAATCGAATACTTCCTCATTATCACTCTCGCTTTGGAGTTCGGATTCACAAACCTCCAAGTCGTGAGTGATATAGAGATTGCCATTATCGAATTCCAGAATTGTGATATCCAAAGGATCAAATAATTTTATTTTTGGCCATCTGAAAGAATTAACGAATGTGGGATAATAAGCAAACAAACACACAACCAACAAATGGACAAGCAATATGAATATAAACAAGCGAATAAACAACACAACAATGACAAGAACAACTTGTGCATTTTCATAAAACCTTTGATTGAAAGCAAATGGAAATGAAAACTTAACAATATTTACATGCGCAGACGTTAGTCAAAAAGGAAATTGTTTTCATTGGCTATTTACAGATGCAAAGGTATTTTCATGAATTCACATGAATGATAAACCCCTTTCATTTTACCGAAACTCCTTCCGAACGGGCAGGGACTCGGCTGTCCAATTGGGAATTGATCCTTCGGGGACGTCAGGAAATGCAGCTTCGCCTGGAACACTATCTTCAAATGTTGCCCCAACGAACAATTGGGTCAAACTTGCTTCAATTTCGTCAATTGGGTTGATTTCTGACATGATCACCTCGGCTGGTCGTGGGAAAGTATAATGCAGGGGTGGAATGTCAAAAGCCCTTTGCCTTCCTTCTTTCTCCGCTTTCTTGCGCTCCTTCATTTCTCTGATGTCCTCGGCAGTCGGTCGGAAACCCAAACCAAATGAATCCTTTTTCTCCACAATCTTCACTGGCCTCAGAATTCCTTGCAAATCTCGTCCCAGCCCTTTGTCAAATTCATAGCCTCCACGGATCATTTCTTTGGCCATCATGACACTGGCCTTTGGTAAAGCTCGCTCCTCGTTTGTGATCCAACTTACAGAGACAATATCAGCCGTGCTATGAGGAGTCATGGTGACATTGCGGTTTCCATCCTTTTTTGACCCAGAATCGGTGATTACAAGGCAATCCTCTTCGGCAAATATAGTTATCAGCTTGTCATTTACTACAAACTTCAGCAACTGATGTAATGAAGAAGGCACAGCCCCAGACTTATGAATCCACGGCCTTCCAAGTAGAACATTGTAAACACTAAGAAAGTGCATGACTTGGCAGGTTATTTGAAACTGGACGGGCCCTATCTCGACGACTAGATCCACTTCTCCTATTGGCTCTCTTTGCGCTCCATCAAAACCTCGAATTATAGTCCCTGAAGGCCTCAGCTTTATGTCTTGCAACCCTAGCTTTTCCAAGGTGCTCCAAGGGCAGATATTAAGTGCAGAGCCATTGTCAATCAATACCTTCGGCAGCATTTTCCCATTGCACTTCACAACTATGTATAGGGCCTTGTTATGTCCAATACCCTCCACTGGCAATTCATCGTCAGAAAAAGTAATTTGTTTGGTAAATAACACACTTCCAACCACGTGTGAGAAATTATCAACAGAAATATCCCTAGGGATTTGAGCTTTAGTCAATACTTCGATCAGAGCGTCCCTATGCATGTCTAATTAAAAGAGCAGGTCCAACATGGATATCTGAGCAGGTGACTTGCTTAGCTTCTCGATTACATTGTATTCGCTTCTCTGGAGCCTTTTAAGAAAATCCAAGGCTTCTTTCTCGGTGATTGTGGGTTTAACAGGCGGCTCGGAGTTAATGGTAGTTTCAAACGGACTGGCAGTCCTCCCCGATCTGGTAACCACTGACACTTCCTTCTTTGCAATTGACTTCTCCCCAATATGTATGACGGGTTCATCGTAATTCCATGGCACTTGTTGCAGACTTAAAACAGGCTCTTGCTTCGGGAATTCAATGACTACGGGCTCCAAAGCCTCCCTCTCAGCTGGCGTGAGATCCAAGATAAAAGGCTTTTCATCCTCTTCAAATGGCAATTCTATGACAAATGGCTGGTCTGTGATCCCAAATACTTCAGCTTCCCTCACCAACTTTTTGACTTGTTCCACATACTCTGCATCATCCAGAATGACCCCAACGATATTAGCGTGCTCCGGCAAGGGGTTTCTATTTACGTTCGGTCCTTGTGCTTCCCTTCTCCTAATTACAATTTCTCCAGATTCAATCATATTTTGAACTTTATGCTTGAGAGCCTTGCAATCCAAAGTGGAATGCCCGGGTGTCCCTGAGTGATAAGCACAGACAGCTTGCGGGTTATACCAGGCGGGCATGCCATACGGATAGGTAGGAGGGGGTACCATACCAATTTTCCCGGCGGCCTTTAACTGATCATACAATTGGTCTAAAGGCCTACCTAAATTGGTGAATGTACGGCTAGGGGGTCGGTTGTAAGGTTCAGTAGGTTGAGGATGGTTGTAATCAGGTCTATTCGGTGGAGGAAATCTTGGGTTATATGGTGGGCGAGGTCGGTTTTGGGGTGGATTTGGTTGAGAGATTTGAAAAGGGGCTACAGGTGGGTTAGGGTAGCTTGGACGAGGTCGAGGATGCTGGATATTAGTGGCATATACAGGGTACGGGTTTGGATAATAAGGGTAATGTGGTTGGTAGGTTGGATTGTGTTGATATCGGGGTCCGGGTGAAGGGTTTTGGTTCCAAATAAAGGTTGCATCCCCCTCTTTCTTTTTGAACGGCGGCTTTTTCACGTTGCTTCCTTGCCCTTGCAAAGCTTCCACTTGTGATTTCAGGGCAGAGACGTTAACAATTTTCCCAGCTCTTACAAAGTCATCAAACTCCTCGAGTTTATTTACAATTGCAGCAAACGAACATCCGGTCATACGAAAAATCTCTTCGAAATATGGAGGATCATGCGCCTTTATGAATGTGCGAATAATTTCATCCTCAGTCATCGGAGGTTCCACCTTAGCAGCTACCTTCCTCCATCTTTTGGCGTATGTCTTGTGATCCTCAGATGGTCGCCTCTTTGTGCCCTCCAAAGTAGTCCGGGTCGGTGCCAATTCACAGTTATACTCATACTGTCTGATAAAAGCATTGGACAGATCGAGCCAGGTTTTCACCTCCTCCAGCTTTAAATTCGAATACCAATCAAGGGCATCGCCTTCTAAACTCTCCGGGAATAACCTTAACGGCAAGTTCTCATCATCCACTGGTCTACCCAACTTGTTAGCGAACAAACGCAAGTGTGTTTTCGGATTGCCCGTACCATCATATTTGTTGAACTTCGGGGTCTTGAACCCCACCGGCAGTTGTACGTTTGGAAACAGGCACAGATCATCGTAATCTAACACCCCTTGTTTGCTTAACCCTTGGCTCTTGCGGATGAACTCATCGAAACGGTCCAACCGCTTAAGTAACTTCAGATCAATTGGGGCAGATGACTCTCCCATTTCTGGCTTGTTTTGAAAAACGTGCTCCGGCACAACGGGCTCTGCAGTAGTTTGAAAAAAAAGTCGGTGGATTTACATGCATGTTTGGATCACCCTGAGGCTGGAATCCTTGCCCATAAGGGGGATAGAACGGAGGATTTTGAGTGTAAGCATATTGTGGGTTGACAACTCCCTCCAATGTGGTTTGAATTGGAGGAATAACAAATGGTAACGTGGTTTGAATTGGTGGAATAACAAATGGTTCGGATTGTGTTTGTTTGATGGGCGGAGACTCGGGTTGCACTCCGCTACTAACGAGCTCGTCAATCAATTTCTTCTGAGCGGCCATTTCTGATGCCATTTCCCCAAATTTTGCGAGTAACTCTGTCAACTGAACCCCAGGACTTGCGGCCTCCGGCTGGGTAGTTGTAACGGTCTTTTCCGATGACTCTTGCTGGGTACTCATGTCTACACGATTCCTTTGGGCTCTACTTCGGGATCGCGTAATAATGGGGCTTTTCCGAAAAGCTATTTTGAAAATTTACCTGAGAATGCAAAAGACTTCTTTAGATAAACCAATGATTACTGAAGTTCTGCAATTTATTTTAA
The DNA here is from genome assembly GCF_003713205.1 of Coffea eugenioides. Classification (NCBI taxonomy): domain Eukaryota; kingdom Viridiplantae; phylum Streptophyta; class Magnoliopsida; order Gentianales; family Rubiaceae; genus Coffea; species Coffea eugenioides. The sequence goes on along the minus strand of NW_020862646.1, from coordinate 10,784 downwards.
AAAAAAAGAAAAAGAAAAAGACATGAGTTAGTAATTATTCAAACAATTCGGATGCATGTCCTATTTGGGGGGCCCTTTTTGTGCCAAGGGTAGGCCTAGCATGATGCAACACCTTCGAAATGGGACCCGTAATACAAACCTGTTTTTAACAATAATCCAAAATGAGAGCAAAAGAAAAAATCATTTTCATTGATAAACTTGCCAATATTTACATCATGTCACGAAGACGATTCCGTACAAGATTACCAAAACTTCTGAACCTATCTAATACAGAGTCCTTTGTTTCCCTAGCATATGGAATTCTAACACATTCAGTTTGGTCATATAATTCTACACATTTTCTTTTCAGCTCTTGACGCCTTCCTCGTTCATTTTCATACAATTGCTTGCTTTGCTCGGCCATCCCTTTGTATGCTTCGACAGACTTACTTAACTGCAGAATTTCCCTATCTTTTGCTTCGACAATGGCCTTTAACCTTTTCACCTCCTCAGCTGGCTCATCTTGTGTTTCTTGTGTGGCGGACCTTCTCACCCAGTCTTCGTATTGCGGAGTGGTCAATCCCCTTTGTTTGAGTTCCGGAACGTACTTGACGCGTTCGTCGTCGGACAACGTCTCCCAGGCCTCATTAAGAAGGATCTTCATCGGAATTTCTCTCGGACATATCCCTTTGTCGAAAATGATGGTAAATGTAGTCAGATCAACTGCAGACGGCACATCTTGAACTCGCCCTAATTGTCGGAGGAACCTTCTTGGATTGTATGCCATGATACCCTGAGTACCCAATAAAGGAACAAACTCGGATGCCTTGGTGCGAAGAACAGGCTTGACACAATTGGTCCAATCCAATACCCATCTCACATTTTGATTGGTCACATTCGTCAAAAAGTTCACAAACTCGGATGCGTTACACGGCAAACTACTGCTATTGATCCTCTTGTGATGTGTGATTACCCAGTTATATCCGGCCATTGGTAGACTCTCGGGAATAGACGGTTGTCTCATGAAGTGCTCCATCCCCCACACATGTAAAATCAAATTTGAACCACAAAAGAACTTTTCCCCTCTCTGACAGGTAGTGCAAGCTACGAAAATGTCGGCCAAAATAGTTGGAACAATAGAACACTGTTTATCTTTTATTCCTAGAAACAAGTCATACAAGATTTTAGTGAGCTTGAAGGCTATCTTTTTGTCTTTCCTAGGGAAAAAGTAGGTTCCAGCCATGACCAATCCATATACCCAAACTCTCTTTCGTTCCCATATTTCCTTGGAAGTAAACGAGAAATCTCCCCGGTGCCTTTCAAAACCATCCCTTAATGCGAATCGATCAAATAAGAACTTTGCCTCTATATTTTGGTCCGACCCTTGAATTACTGATTCCTTTAATCCGGTGAAACGACAAAATTCGGCCTTGTTAGATACTAGTGGAAATATCACGGCAGCTCCCTGAATTGACAAATTAAGAAATCCGGCAACCTCTTCAATTGTTATGGTCATTTCCTTTTCCCCAAGTCTAAATGCGGAACAAGTGGAATCCCACAAATGCACCAAGGCTTCCACCAAGTAGCCATCGGATTTAATGTCTTTAAAATCCCCAACGGGTCCTAATCGAGCGGCTACTTGGTTGATTTCACTATGTGAAAGGAATGTGGGCCACCTTTGTACCTCCGACGGTACTACCAACATCTGTTGGACTCGGCGAGGGCTTTCCATCTAAGAACAAAAACCGGTGTCAAATACCTTACCCACGGGTCCCATTTCTCTGGTTAAACATGAATTTAAACGTGCAATTCCCAAGATGGGGTTAAGTACCCACGGGAATATAGGGTTGGCTTATCCCTAGTGCGGGATTCCCTAAATGGCATTCCCTTTCTATGGTTTATGCATGATGCCAGTTTATTAAAGCAGTAAAATATGCAATTTGAAATGAAACATGACCTAAGGGACCCTTTATTTGCCAGGGTAAGCCTAAAATGATATGACATTATTAACTTATGAATGAAATATACCAAAACTTTTAAACGTGCGATATCCTATCTACACGGGTAGGCCCTAAAAGAAGGTCATGCCAGACCTCTTATTTGTTAGGGTTTGTGAATGCAATGGGGACACAAAACCAAGAAATGTTAGTTCAAGCAGATAAATACACATAACACATTGTAGCAACAAAATCAATACAAAGAAATAAAGCAATAAAAGGGAGAAAGGGGTTGGACCCCTCCCCTCGTGAATCGTGTCCCTAACAGGGTAAGGCAGACTCTACCCTAGGTAAACTATCATGGATGCATGAGGTATTGGCTCACTAATGCAGCTAGACTCGATAGGCTTTAGGTCCCCGAGCCTTCAGACTTGGAAACCAAGGGTCATCAATCCCAAGGTTCTTTGTCGGTGGCTCGAGCGATTCCCCAGACATTGCTACGCACACGTCGTGTCACGGCCACATGTCTGAGTGAATCTATCAAAAATCCTCAATCTTCGACTAAAAGCTATAGGCTATTAACCCAAAGCTTAAAGCGGAAGATTAAGTGACCCCTCGGATCGTGCTACGCACACGTCGTGTCACGATCACACGTCCAAGTGGGTCGCCTAAAAATCCTAACAGGGTGGAGTGGCGTGACAAGCCACTAAAAGAAAAATAAATGAGGGACGAAAAATTAAAGCGTATGCACGTATGCTAGTGCTCGTTTGGAGGGGAGGGATCAAGAACCCACGCGAGGCTCTAGGGTATATCCCCCCACCCAAATGCAATGCAAAGCGCGAGATAAAACAAGTACAACATACATCCAAACAACCAATCATACATACGTGAGTGAGGGAATAGTTTGATACGCGCGCGAGGCGAAAAGTCCTAAAAATAGAAAAATGCAACCCTAGTATCCAAATGCTATGCATAAAAAGGGTAGAAAAGGGAAAAGAATGGTCAAATCAAATGCTTGGACCCACTTAGGAAATCCCCAGTGGAGTCGCCAACTGTCGCGCCCCACTTTTCGAATGAATGAATTGTGTGTGATGTGTGTGTGAAGTGTGGTGTGAACGTGTGCAAAATGAAAAGTAAAAAGGCCATGGGACTTTGGAAAGCGACGATTTGGCCAAATGAAATTTTAAAAAGGGTTTTTTTTAAATATGAAAACGGAGTCGCCACTTGGTATAGATTTGGGGTGTACCAAGTCACCCAAAAAGTGTTTTTTAAAGACAAAGTAGTAAAACCCTTTTTAAAACGACTCCTAGTCCACGTAAGCCAAAGAAAAAGGTTCGGGGGTCACGTTTGACAAAGGGGAAGGCAAGGATAGAATCCAAGGCACCCCTTTGACCTAGCCAAGGCTAGTTGCGCGACTCAAACCAATTTTTCCTAGTTTTTCTACCCAAGGTATGTATCGCGTATTGGATATGTCTATATGGATGCAAAAACCTAGACCTAGGGGGATTGGGGGAAATTTCTCTTCAAAGGTTGGGTGGTGCCAATCACATTAATTGTGAAGCCCAATAATGATCCTTTTGGAGAGGTCACACCTAAACCTAAATGACGTGAAAAATGAGTGGAATGCATGCCATGTGAAAGTGTGAGTTTGTGTGAAGTGAGAAAAATGATAAAAGTAATAAGATAAGAGTGAAGGTGTGCAAATGTAGATGAAAGTACTCGTGTGCGAGTGAAGATAAAAATGCTCGTGTGCAAGTGAAGATAAAAGGGTTCGTGTGCAAGTGGAGACAAAAAAGTGTTCGTGTGCAAGTGAAAGTGATAAAAAGGTGCATGTGTGCAAATGAGACAAAAGTGAAAGTGTAATGATAGAGTGGATTGAGAATGCATGAGCCTAGGGAATGCAAGCAAGACGGGTACGGGGAGACCTAAATCGTGACTTGATTTTCTCTTTGATTAGAAGGCGAAACTAGCGTGCTAAGGCTATCGAGTAGCCACACTCGCTCGTTTCCCTTATCGGAAGGGGACACTCAAGCAAAATGAACCCTATAGCTAGTATGGGATGCAAAAACCCAAAATGAGGGGAAAAGGGGGTCGAGGATCATGCCAAATGATAAAACTAAGGAAAATGCGTGATATGTAGTGAACAGGCAAATAATGCATTAATGAAAAACCAAAGGAAAAATCCTATCGGGTCTAGCGTTGGACTAGCCCTTTCTATGAATTCCTAATAAAAATGAGCCACAACTAGCATTAGGCTAGTGTGGTGACGTTCATTCATCCATTCCATTCATTCATGGTTATGAAAGCAAGTAGACATGCCAAAACGCTTGTAAACACGTAGCACGTAGCACTTAGCATGCTTGACTAGATGCAAGAGCCTACTAAAGCAATTTAACATGTAACAACAAAAGCAAGCAACCAAGGGGAAGGGGAAAATGGACCAGATGCTCTACGAGCACTATCTATTACAAGCCAAGAGATGTACACATACCCCATAAAAGCATAAAGGGGAAGGGAAAGTGGACCAGAGGCTCTCCGAGCCCTATCTTAAATAAAAGTAAAAGCCAGTAAATGCATGCAAGGAGATAAGGAAAGCGGAGTAGGCATGCAATTTCACATAACACGTAGGAGCACATAGAGTCAAATGAAGTGCAAAATGGGGGATAGAGTGTACCTCCCTTGAAGTGACGCCCTAACGTAGTGAAATTACTAACTTACCCTCCAAAATAATAAAAAAAGGTCAAGGTACCTCAAATAGTAGAATATAACAAAAAGACGGCTTAAGCTAAGACCATCAAAACAAAAGGTTAAGGCACCACTTTAATGATATAATATAAATAATCCAAATGGCATTCATCAAATCATAAAAAATTTCCTCCATCACAACTTAAATGTAGTCAATGGTACTTTAAAGATCAAGGAGAAGGCATGGCCTATTCGATTTCCAAGTGAAGCATCTATTAAGGACTCAAACATATCCCTTACCCAAACACTCGAGTCAATCGAACATTTAAGAACTTTAAAAGTCCAAAACAAAACAAGGGTCAAGCAATCCAACACATAAACATGGAATTGAACAATTAGAAGCACTTAAATGCCTAAGATCAAATACGGATCAATGAGTGGTTTCACTTGCATTTTAGGATCCAAAAACAACCATCAAACAATCAAACCAAAACCAATTAAAATGTTTTAAGAACTTTAAAGGTCCAAAAGCAAGAAAAAAAAAAAAAAGTTAAGCAGCAAATTTACTTAGGAAAGTTAAGGAAAACGGGCAAACATAAGCTCATTTAAACACAAGTTTCACAAATTCATGCTCTAAGTATCACCCAAACAAATGAAAGCAAATGAGCAATCGAGTTGCGAAGTTGAAGCTACCAAAGACTCAATTGTGAACACTACCCAAGCATTCAAACTCAATCAAGCACTTTTAAGAACTTCAAAGGTTCGAAGGCAAAGAAAAGGTGGAGGAATGGTTCAAAAACATTTTAGGGCCTAATTGCAAGAAATGGAACCTAATTGGGTCTTTATAGCATTGCTGAAAAAAATTACAGGGACCCAATTGACTAATTTTCTAATTATTTGGGCCGTAGTGAGTCTAGGGGAAACTTGGGGGGTCAAAATGCAAATTTTGAAAAGCTTTTTTCATGCAAAACATGCAAGAACGTGAAACAGGTTCTGCAATGAAGAAGTGTTTCTGCAATCAAGAAATATTACCGCAGGTTACACTTTTTGCAAGCAAACTCCAACTTCAGCACAAGTTTGATCAAAACATTTCAACCAAGACGTCCAAAACCCTTATCCCAGCAACATGCAACATGATTTCAACATCCAAGCAAAGCAAAAACATAGCAGGGAAATTGTTCAAGATGTTAGAAGATGGCTTGGCAGAATTCTAGTTCATTCCTTTTTAGCAATTGTCTGGTCATGGTTCAAATGCTCCAAAACCCAAACATGTAAACCCAAACCAATCTTCCAAATCTTCTTTTTGCAAACAAGGTTAACTAACAAACTGAATGGCCGACACTTTAGGGAGCCAATGCAGGTAAGGAAACAGCAAAGAGAATGCGACAACTTTTTTGGTTCTGCTGCAAATTTTCATGTGCAAAGTTCTGCATTTCAGCAAAGCAAATGCGTACAACAGCCTTGAAATTACTCCAATCCAACATGGCTAAACACCTATGAACAATGGGACTCTTGGAGGATTTTCATGCTAAGTTTCATGCAATGAACGAAAACAAGCAGCTTATGCGACTGATTTAATTAAGCTTCAACAACCGAAAATAAAAACTGCTGCACTTTGCTTTCAACTTAGATTTTCGATTCAAAAACAGCTTTGATTAGATGTTTTCAACTCCAATAAACTTCATTCAGACCAAACAAACAGAAAGACTTGACAACTTTATTCAGGCATACAGGAAACTTTTAAACTTCAACAAGCAGTGTTCTTGAACTTCAGCATTTTGCATGACAAGATGCACTCAAACATCTCAAACCACAAACCCAAACTCAAATTCCTATTAAGCTTATCATGCTTGCAAACTAAGGCTGGAAACCTGAGTTGCTCAATCAACCAACGAAATGAAAGAAAAGTGCAGGCCTTTATATGCATCAGAAAAAACTACAAGCACCAGTGGGTTTATAAGGTGACTAAATGTGAAGTTGCAGCAGAGGAAAAATAACACTCATGCAGACAATTTTTCTACCTTTCCCATAAAACTTCAGATGTTGACGCACAGATCAGAAGAAAAACCATGCGGCCTTAGCAAAAAATTCTGAAACTTTACCATTTAGCAGTCTCACGCGACACTATCATGCAAGCAAAGAAAATTATGATAACTAGCAAGTTTAGACTCATTCATGGGTTCATTTCTGCAAAGGTTTTAGCTTTCATATGCGCAGGAAATCTACCATGGGCATGAACTCAAAACGTGTAAGCCTGTCTACTGGTTCCATAAAACCCCACTCAAATCACTTTGAATCAAAACAACCAAATCATGATATGAAACCATAACTACAGTTGCTGCCTTTCCCCCCCCCCTGAGAATCCGAAACAAAAGACTCCAATTTTTGACATTTTCAGCAGTTTTTATCCGATGTAATAAGCCTAATGAATCAACAAAACTACAAAACTCTAGAGTTCTAACTCACGGCCTAACAAAGCTTGGAGATATACACTCCGTATGCCAGATTGAAGCAGATAGAGACAACAACGACAAACCATCGAAACAGAGAACTAAAAGCAAAAGTCCAACTCAGTCACGAAGGAAATCGGAGAAGCTAAAACTGGGGAGGCTAAAGAAATCAGTTGTAGGAAGATACCTGAAGTTTTTGATCGATGGAAAGAAAGTGAAAGCTTTGGTCTTTCTTCCTGCTTCGATAGCTTCTTCCGCCGTCTGTCTCCTTAATTCCCTTTGCTGGTTTTTCCCGTTTTCCGTCGACTTCGCCTCTCAATATCCTAGCAGTTCCAACCTTTATCAGTTAGTATCCCCCTTAATCTCCCCAAAATTCTTACTCTCTCGCTCTCTGTTCTTCTCTCAAACACTCTGCAGTCAAACGTGAGCCTCTCCGTTGAACTCTGGTTCAGATTTTTCCTCTCTCTTTTGCCCCGTTCTCCTCTTTCTTTTGCCGTGGTTTTTTTTCGTCAATCCCTTCTCAAAAAATCCCCCCCCTTGCGGCTGGCTTTTTCCTTTTATATGGTCAATTGGGAGCCCTAAAACCATTGTCCTTTCTCCAGTAATTGCAGCCAAGGAGCCGTCCCAGATTTCTTTTGCAAGCTGCGTAAGTCCGCAGCTTTCATGCTGCGGCAACAATTTTCCTTTTTTTTTTTTTTTTTTTTTTTCTAGCTACTTAAACAGAAATTAATAACAATAAAAATGAAATAAATGATAATAACAAAGTTTATGATAACAGAAATTGAACAGCAAATTACAACTTCCATTTTTCATCCATTTTCTTTTTTCTTTTCTTTCTTTTTTTTTACTTAAATAAACATAACAATAAAAGAAATAACAATAAAATGCCACCAAAAACACAAATGCTTGTAATCTGAAACAATAATATATTTTTCTTTTTCTTTGAAAAACAATTAAAATGTATCAAAAAGTAAATAATGCCTATTACACTAAAAACTTTTCCTTCAAATTTCAAACTTTTCACTTTTTTCAAAACAGGCCAGTATGCATTAAACCATTTTTCCCATTTCTTTTCCCCCTTTTTTATTTTCACTTTTCTCTTTTTTTTTTACCTCTAAAATAAATCTACGTTAAAACTTATAAATTAAAAACTACAAAAACAACTAAAAACTAAAAAAGGGAAATAAAATAAAACCTAAAAAAGCTAGACAAACGAAAATGAGCTAAAATGCAAAAAACCGTCTAAACAAAAATCAACCGATTATCACTAAAACCACACATACAACATTAATTCAAAAATTTGGTGTCTACAAGCTGTCCCCGGCTGAGATGGTTCAAAGCCTCATGGTGAGCACAGCTTCCACCTCAGCCTTTGTGGCCGAGATGACACACCGGTACTGTGCTCTGGTCGAGGAGCAGGACACCGGCAAGCTGCAAAATCAGATCTCCAAGTTGGAGAAGAAATTGGCGGTGTCCGAGTCTGAGAAGGCCGAGCTCCAGAGACAGCTTAAGAAGGCCGAAGCTAAGGGTGAGGAGGCCGAGGTTACAATGAATAGTCTCAGATCAGCCCTCGAAGAAGAGCAGAAGAGGGGGGACGAGGTTAAGAAGTCTCATGAGCAAGCCCTCAACAGCGTTGGGGCCTCGGCAGTGGAAGCATTTCGGAGGTCTGAGGCCTTCACCAAGGATCTCGGCCAACTGCTCACACCAAACTTCATGTTCGGCTTCACGTCGGGTGTGGACGCGGCCGCAGCCCACCTCTCCTCCGAAGCCTTGGAGTCGTTGAAAGACAATGACAGCTACAACGAGGACTCTAAGGAGTTGTGCGACCGGATGGCCGAGGGCCTCCAGGCCGGGAGGAACTTGGCCGAAGTCCAAAACGAGTTCAACAAGTGGCTGTCTGAACTCGACGAAGTGTTCGAGTAGGGTGAAGAAGCTGGGGAAGACGAAGCCGAAGGGGACATCGGCGAAGAGCATGAAGAAGAACTTCACCCCGGCGGAGGAGAGTCCGCAGAGAAGGCTGCCCAGGAGGGAGCCGAGACGGGGAATGGAGCCGAGACGGGGGTCTAGGCTCGTGGGCTTTAAAGGGGTGGCCGAGGTGGAGAGTGCTTAGTAGCATTCCGACCTCGGCCTTGTATTTTTTGTAACGCACTTTTCTGTTGAATGAAAGCCTATTTCTTTTCATCTCAGCACTTTAATTTCTTGCTTTGACTTCGTCCCTTGCTTGTCCGATGTTGAAAAATAACATAAGATCCGAAGTCATCACTTAATTTAAAATTCAAACATAATACATTTTGAGGTTCTCGGCGTGCCAAGACCTCGGCACTAGTGAGCCATCCCGGTAGCTCAGTTTACAATATCCCTTAAGGTCAGATTTCACAACTCGGTAAGGGCCTTCCCATTTTGGGCATAATTTTCCTTGTGGTTCAGCTCGGCTGACTGAGTTTTTCCTCAGAACCAAGTCTCCAGGCTGGAATCTGCGGTGTCTGACGCGGGCATTGTAATAGTGTGCCAGTGTGTTCTTGTAGGAAGCTATCCGGGCTGAGGCGAGTTCCCTTCGCTCATCGACGAGGTCGAGATCCAGCTGCCTCTCTTCGTCGTTCACCTCGGCTGCATAGGCTGCTAACCGAGGGCTAGGGGTAAGGATCTCGGCAGGGATGACAGCCTCGGCTCCGTATGTCAGAGAGAAGGGGGTCTCTTGCGTGGCTGACCTCGGCGTGGTCCGATAAGACCAAAGGACACTGGGGAGTTCTTCGACCCAAGATGTTCCAACTCGGTGTAGTCGGGTCTTGAGGCCATGCAAGAGAGTTCGGTTGAAGTTTTCTGCTTGACCGTTGGCCTGGGGGTGGCCCACCGAAGTGAAGTGTTGTTTGATGCCAAGGTTTGTGCACCAAGTTTTAAAGGGGTTCTCGGCAAATTGTCTTCCATTATCCGAGATGATGATCTGAGGTATGCCGAAGCGGCAGACGATGCATTTCCAAAAGAATTTTTGAATGGCCAGCCCGGTGATGGTCCTCAGAGGTTCGGCCTCAACCCACTTGGTGAAGTAATCCACAGCGGTTACCAGGAAGGTATAACCCCCGACGGATCTGGGGAAAGGACCTATGATGTCTGTCCCCCATTGCTCAAACGGCCATGGTGAAGTGATGGGAACCATGAAGTTTGCGGGCTGGTGGTGCTCGGGTGCGTGGACTTGGCAGGAAGTACAGCCGAGAACGAGGTCCTGGGCGTCTTGCCGAACTGAAGGCCAGAAATATCCAAGAAGCAAAGCCTTCTTGGCTAGCATTCTGTGGCCGACGTGAGCTCCACACAAGCCCTCGTGGATCTCGTGGAGGACGTGGCATCCCGTCTCGGGAGTGACACACCTCAGCCAGGGGCCGAGGTATGAGCGTTTGTACAGCTCTCCATCGCGGAGAGCGTACCGAGCCGCCTTGCGTTGTATTTTTCTCGCCTCGGCTCGGTCTTCGGGAAGGGCTCCGTGACTCAAGAAAAGGATGAACGGGGTCATCCAGGTTTCTTCAGAGTGCACGGGACAGGCCACCTCTTCCAGGTATCCTGGTTCACTCAGGACTTCCACTAAGACAGTTTTGTTGAGGTCAGAGAATGACGTAGAGGCCAGCCGGGATAAGGCATCGGCTCGCTTATTCTGGGACCGGGGTATTCTTTGGATTTCGAAGGAATCGAAGTACGCGGTGAGTTGGTGAACTTTGGAGAGGTACCGTTGCATGGTCTCATC
>NW_020862645.1:0-19004 GCF_003713205.1 Coffea eugenioides | reverse complement strand
ATCCTTTACCCTTTTCCCACATTCAAAATATGATCTTTAGGATTTTGCATTTCTAGTCATTAGGGTCATTTGCCTGATTAGGTTAGGGAGTTACTCTTTTGGTAAGGGGGATGGACGAGTTTCGCTATACATAGCCTTAGCACGCTCATTCTTTTTTTAACCAAAAGGCAAATCAAAAGTCACGATTTAGGGTCTCCCCGTACCCGTCTTGCTTGCATTCCTCTAGGGCTCATGCATTTCCAAAGCACATTACACATTTTCACTTTTCACACTACCACTTTTCACATTTTCACTTCACACACTATTACTTTATACATTCTCACTCTTCACACTATCACTTTATACTCTCTCACATTTGTACACGTGCACTTTTACATACTAATTTGTACCCTTGCACTTTACACACCCATTTGCGCGTTTGCACTTTGCACACTTGCACCTGGCACTCATTTTTACACTCAAAGACATTTTTCGCGCACACTCATTTTTCCTCATTATTACTCGAGCATTCATTTGCATTTATTCGTGATCTCTTTGAGGGTTCACCATTGGCTATCACAATTCATGTGATTAGGACCAATCGAGCCTCTAAAGAGATATTTTATCCCTTTCAAACCACTCATTAGATTTAGGTTTACATTCATATTAGACGCATCCAAAATGCAATACATCTTTTGGGTAGAAAATAAGAAAATTATCACTAAATCACGCAACTAGCTTAGGCTAGGGTAAAAGGGCGCCTTAAAGTTCGTCTTTGCCTTCCCTTTTATCAACTGTGACCCCCGAACTCGTCTTTTTGATTTTCGTAGACTAGGAGTCATCTAAAAAGGTTTTTACTTCAGTTTTTCAACACTACTTTTTGGGTGACTTGGTACACCCCAACTCAATACCAAGTGGCGAATCCTACTTTTGGCCAAACCGTCGCATTTAAAAAGTCCCATGGCCTTTCCCTTTATCTCTCACATTCACACACTTCACACATTTTATGGACACTACACAATATGATTTCAAACAATACTTTTTTCTTTTTCTCAAAAAATGGGGCACGACACTACTCAAAGTTGGATCAAATCCACTCTTCAAGGGAGAAGAGAAGCCGCCTTCTTCTACCCCACATGCTAAGCCACGAAATGATCAACAAAAAGGAGGGCTGTGAGCAGAAGCAAGCAAAGGAGGAGCTATGCCATTCAATGATGTTTCTAGGTCACGTAACCGAGACTATAAGTTTTCAAATACCAAGGATTTGGGCATATTCGATCACAATGACCTAACCAACGGATTATGATCTTGACGGACAACGGTGAAATGGTGATCCATGATGAGACTGCCTATGAAGGAATGCTACCCTTGGTGGAAAAGAATGAATAGGGAGAGGAAATTGCACCACTGGAGGCTGCTATATGGTGCTTGGTGTCACACAAAGCTTTAACCATCCGTGTTAAGGATGATGAGGATGTGCAAAGAGAAAATATATTCTACACATATTGCTATGTCAAAGATAAAGTTTGTAGTATGATTATCGATGGGGGGAGCTGGACAAATGTCATGAGTTTGCTTATGGTGAAGAATTTGGCTCTTCCAACCATTAAGCATCCACGACCATATTGACTACAATGGTTGATAGCTGATGGGGATGTGTATGTGTATTGTCAAGTGTGTGTTCCTACTCGCATTGGACAGTATGAAGATGAGTTCTTATGTGACATTGTTCCCTGCAAGCCATTCACATTATCTTGGGGAGTCCATGTCAGTTTGACAAGAGGGTATCTTTTGATGGCTGTACAAACAAGTATTCTTTTATCTATGATGGCAATAAGTTCATTCTTGCTCCGTTAGTCCCTAATCAAGTTCATGACAATCAACAACAGTTGCAAAAGGAGAGCGAGTTAACTCGAGAGAGGAAAAATAATAGTGCATCCATGGCATATGGGTGTGAGAAACCCATTGTTGAGTTGGCTGAGGGACAATATGAGAGAAAGCAAAACTTCCTTGTCAAATTTCAATGGGAGTTACGAGGGATGATTTGTTTTTCTAACCACTTAACCTTTGCTTTGTTTAGTGTTTCTTCTTTCGTGCAGGTTAAACAAGGTACCATCAACATGATCTTGAATTGTTCCATTCCTACACCTATTGGAAAATTTCAGAGCTTCCAAGAAGTGTGTGCCTTAAGTGTTGTTGCTCTTTGTCATCGACTAGCGCTTCACTTCGAGTATAGGGCTGGTTTCCTTGTCAAGAGAATTAATCTCCTTTCGACAGGAGTAACTGCACTTGATATTTGCCCTATACATCCTTCCTACTTTTTTAATAATGTTCCACCCTTTATTCATCAATTTTGGGGTTCTTGACTATCTGATTTTGATCTCTTGCTTATGGGAAGCAAAGTTGTCCAACAATTTCTAGATTCACCTAGAGGGATACCGCTGGATTTGTTGCTTCATTTGTGCTGATTGCAGCTGATCTTGAGGACTTTATATGTTTCATCCAACTTACATCAACTTGGTACTCATTGCTCCATTCAGTTACATCAACCCTTTCACAAGTACATGAAGTCATTGTTGCAAAATACTTCATGTTGCTGCCTAGACGGTTTGGAGCCTTCTATTTTAATGCTAATCAAGATTCCTTGGGAGTTACTCACTTGCTGATCCACACTGTTTTATGTGCACAATGACATTGGCTCCATGTTTCATTCATGCTCAAATATCTATTGCAATTGTGCAAGCGACATGAAATGTGGTATATATGCATGAAAGTGTTGCCAGGACTGCTGTAATCATTCCAAACCATCAATTTGGTATAAATCTCCTTCAAGAGAAGGGAAATGATACAAAAGTCATACCCTAAGTTGCAAGCTCGAGCTCCTAGGCACTTTAGCCGGTTGAGCTATTTATTTGGAATTAGTCTAGTAGTGTTAGTTTCTCAATTAAGCTCATGTTAAGCATTAGATAGTAGTAATGTTGTTCGTTTCCCTAGTTTCTTTAGGAATTTGGGTTTGGCCAACAGTAACATTAGTTAAGGCCATGAGTTAACTTACTTTTCTAGTTGTGTTAGGTTTTGTTTTGTAAGGCCTAGAAAAGGCTTAAGTCTTACTCAATAGAGGGAGGAAGAGATTTTTTTTCCAAAATTTGAGAGTTAATTCTCCAAGCTTCTTCGTAAGCTTTTCTTGAGCACTTTAGAGGGATCTAGGTGTTTGTTTTGACTTTATCAATCAAGGAACGCATTTGGTTGCGGTATCGTCTACCGTCTAAATGTTCTTGAGCGGTCCAAGTTCGTATAGATTCTTCCATCCCAAACTTGATACCAATGACCCAGATCCTGCGAGCTTGTTGTGATTCAAGTCTGATCAGAAATAGGACAAGGTTCATGTCACAGGAGTTTTTCTTTTCAGTTTGGGGTTTCGTTGCTTTTTTTGTATGTGGTTATTTTGTGACACTGAAATATATGGCTATGGACTTCATTGGGGTTCAGCTTCTTTTTTTGTGGTTATTATTATAGTTGAGCGTAGTTTCACCAAAGGACGTAGAACATCTCATATTGCAGCAGCATGCCTCTACATTGCAAATTGGGTCAGCCGCTCTCTTTTTCTTTCAGCAACAATTAGTCAGATATTTCATAAAAATACCTTTGAAAAGTTAGTTTGAGTGATATTATGGCATTGACCTAATAAAGATAATTGGCATACATGCTGTGGTATTAAATCATCAACTTGCTAAAGCAATTATGTCTAGCTTGATTTTGGTAAATATTGATATTCTTGATATAGGTATTAAAAGACAAAAATTGAGTTGTGTATTTTCACAATGCTTACCTTGAGATCCATTGGCTTCATTCTATGATGTAGTATCTTTTGTAGAAATCTAATTTGCTATTTCTGGTTAGCTGTCTTAGCAGTAAATAAGGTTTCTTTCTTATTGCGGGAGTGGTTACAACTTTAGGTTCTCCCATATTTGCTCTTTAGATTTTTACTCATTCTAGATAAGGTTTGACAGATTATTCGGATTCCAATGAAAGAAATAATGGGAATTTGATGATGAAAACTACTTGGCCATACTAACGTAAATCAGGACAAGCAAAAGCAACTTATGCTAAGCTATGTTGCAGTCATTTTACGGTGATGTGATACTTGTTTAGGTGTCATGGTAACTATGATCACTAGTCATCATGCCAACCAAATGTGTGTACAACTTATAAATTGGAAGATAAACAAATTTGGTTTGAAACTACTTCAAGAAAATTTATGAATTATAGGAAAAAATGAATCCCTCAATGTCTATCTTCAAGTAAATGGTTAGTTATTCTTAGTCAAAATACTTATGGGCTGTATTCTTATTTCTGATTAGGCAAGACACCCAGATCTTTTCTTTTCATTTTGGGATTTTGTTGCTTTTCTCTTTTTTGTTTGGTGGTTAAAAAATGATGCAAGGTGCATGAATGGAGAAAAACAAAGGCACAAACAGCCAAATCAGTAGAATACATATAATAGTTAACCATGAAAAAATCATTGTCATTGTCATTGTTTCGATTGCTTCTTTAAACATATGTCCACTTCTACATTTATCATTAGTGTGACTTTCTTTCTTAATTTGATACATATAAAATGTTTGACAAAATATCATGGTTGGCTCCTCATGAATATTTTAACATATTTGGCAATCCTTAAATGTCTTCGTTCGCTTCAAAGAAACAAAGTAGAAAAAATGCATCAGGTGCTCGATTGGATCCCGGGTGGAATCATGAAACTGAAATTGATGCTAATAAGAAACAAGTTCAGTGTAAATATTATGGGATTATTAGAACAGGCAGTGTCTATAGGTTTAAATATCATTTAGCTTATACACATGTAAATGTTGAACCATGTCCCAGAGTTCCTGAAAATGATAGAATACAAATGTTTGACTTACTGAGGGCAAGCTCTAAGGAATCAAAGAAAAAAAAACAAAGGGTTAGTACTATGTATAATTTAGAGGCAGTTAAGCAGCAGGCTAGAAAATGTTCTATGGACAATTTTGTTGTGAGAAAAACTGGGGGGAGGGGTTTGAATGTAAGACAAACAACCATAAATGAGAAATAAAAGAAATGAGATAGAGATAAAGTTTGTCAAATTATGGCTAGGTGGTTTTATACAAGCACCAATGATCAAGAAATTGAGAGAATATGGGGAAGGGCTTAAACCACCTTCATACCATGAAATGAGAGTGACTTTTTTGAAAAAAAAAGGTGCAAGAGACATTAAATTTACTCAATACATACAAAAAAGAGTGGAAGAAAACTGGTTGTACTATTATGTCCGATGGGTGGTTTGACTAGGTTGTACTATTATGTCCTTAAAGAAAATAGTATTAGGATAGTCTATAACTTGAAATCAAGTTACGGATGCTTCCCAACCGTTGGATCATTTCTATGAGACAAGTCACATGTTTGTTTAGTGACATGGTAATAGAAAAACATTTATATAATTCCCCTCCTAAGTTTCCATATTCTCCAACACCCCCCTCTACCTGCCTTGCAGCCTCTTCGCTCACTACCACCACTTCACATAAAAAATTTCACCAAAAGCTATTATGATGAAATCCATGACTTTTTGAATTGTTTGTTAAAAAAAATCAATTCATGCCGAACTTGATTCATATCAAAACGTCAAATAAAACATCAGATTTTTCGAGAGACTAGACTTGAAAGAGAAGGAGGCTTTGGATGAGTTGGCTGAAGAGCCCATGGTGAGTTAGGTGCTTTTGGATGGGAAGGTGCAGTGAAAGAGTGTCATGACCATTTGATCTCACTATTTCTTGATCATCATTGTAGGGACTGATGATTGATCATTCTTGCTAACGTGTTTATATGTTAGTTAGTTAGTTAGTTAGAAGTCCATTTCTAGCATGTCTAGTTGGTTATATTTTTGTTAACTGTAATCTTGAGCAAGAAGGAATCTCAGGGCAATAGAATAAATGTAACTGAGAATTCTATTGTGAAGGCATGAATTTTGATGAATGATATTTCTCTCCCTCCATCTCTCTTTTTCTCTCTTTCTCTCTTTGATCTTTCATTTCTCTTATGTTAATTTCCTACATAGAACTTTAGTAATTTGCTAAAGTTTCTTCTTTCCCTCATTTTTCACAATCCATTTCATTGCAAATTGGTATTAGGGACCCGAATCCTTGGACTAGGAGGCTTAAAGCAGTAATAATTCATAACCAAAGGCACAAGAATGAAAACAGTGGAGGATTAGATTTGCAAACAAGAAATCAGGATCCAAAGGATCTTGGATGCCATGGTAGTAGACAATAAAAGCTTCAAAGATAGGATTGATATTGTGAACTCCGAGCTGAACAACAAGTTGGACACGTTCATGGTGGCTACCTCAGCCCAATTTGCCAATATGGCCAATGGGAATAGGGATAAAGGAATCTTGAGAACACCAAAGGTAGGAGGATCTAGGGATTTGGGTATGAGGAATCAGAAGCAGTATGACAGATCCTTCAAGAATTTATTCTCTGTTGGTAATCCTAAGGTAGAAGTTCCTGTTTTCAAGGGAGAACAATCTGGTGAGTGGACCAAGAAGGCACAAAAATACTTCCAACTTTATCACATTCCCATGGATTGATGGATGAGATTGCAGAATTTTACTTGGAGAACAAGGTAGATATTTGGTATTAAAGCTTCAAGATGGGAAAGAATAGTATTGATTAGGTAGAATCTTTCAGTGAGTTCAATAGGAGATTTGGTAAATTGGGGCATATGTATCTATAGAGGAATTCAATAAGTTGCAACTCTCTTCAATAATATTGGTCTATCAGGAGAAATTTGAAGAGTTGAGTTTTGAGGTACTGATCAGAGCCCATTTATTAGAATCCTACTATATTTCTTGCTTCTTGATTGGGTTGCCTAAGGAATTAAGATCCATGGTTAAGACTCACAAGCCCACAACCTTGTCAAATGCATTTGAATTAGCAAGGTTGCAAGAAAATGGCTTTGAAGCTATTTTCAGGAAGCAAAAGTTAGTTCAAAAAATAGAGTATGTTGTTAGTTATTTCCACAGTCAAGCTAGCTGCTCTACTTCTAACACTAAGCCTACTATCAACAATGCTATCAAGAAACTTGTCTTATAAAATTTCAAGAAAATCAGTCCATTAGAGATTTAGTATAGAAAATACCACCATTTATGCTTCAAATATGGTGAGAAACCTATCAGGAGAAATTTGAAAAGTTGAGTTCTGAAGTAATGATCAGAGCCCATTTGTTAGAATCCTACTATATTTCTTGCTTCTTGATTGGGTTGCCTAAGGAATTAAGATCCATGGTTAAGACTCACAAGCCCACAACCTTGTCAATTGCATTTGAATTAGCAAGGTTGCAAGAAAATGGCTTTGATGCTATTTTTAGGAAGCAAAAGTTAGTTCAAAAAGCAGAGTTTGTTAGTTATTTCCACAGTCAAGCTAGCTGCTCTACTTCTAACACTAGGCCTACTATCAACAATGCTATCAAGAAACTTGTCTTATAAAATTTCAAGAAAATCAGTCCATTAGAGATTTAGTATAGAAAATACCACCATTTATGCTTCAAATATGGTGAGAAATTTGGATTGGGGCATAAATCTAAATAGAAAGAAAATTCATCTTCTCTTGACTATTTATGCCGATTTTGACGTTGTAGAAAGTAATGAAGAGGATGAGAATATTGACTATCAAAAGGTTCAGTAAAAGAAAGATATGGAATTTACCATTCATGCCTTGTCTGGGAAGATGTTGCATGCCACCATCAAACTAAAGGGTCAATATAAAGGAGTTGAATTGTCAATTTTGGTGAATGAAGGAAGCACACATAGTTTTGTTAAAAACTCTGTGGCTCAATTGTGTCCAAAATTAGTTTAGAATGTGAGACCTTTCAAGGTGAATATAGTTAATGGTGAATATCTATGGTGCAATAAGGTCAATCCTGAGATGAAGTGGAAGATGCAAGGAAAATATTTCATTCATAATATGTTTGTATTGAACTTGGAACACTATGATATGATCAAAGTGGTAGACTAGATAGCTGCTCACAGTTCTATAATATTTGATTTCAGACACTTGATCATGTATTTGATCAGGAAGGGGATAAGGTGCTTTTGCAAGGTGACACTGTAGAAACCATACGCAAGTTTCTAGAAAGCAATTATGAGAAGGGTAAGTTAAGCACCAAGATATGGAAGAACTCCTATGGCATCAGATTGTCAAAAACTTAGGTCTATGATATTTTTCAACACTCCTTTGATGCTTTGCTCAAGGACTACAAAGATGTGTTTGGAGAACCTAAGAACCTACCCCCTTCTAGAACTTGTGATCACTAAATTCCATTAGTTCCCAATGCTAAACCTTTCAAATTGGCTCCATATATATACCTATATGTTCAAATAAATGAGATTGAAAGACAAGTTAGTGAAATGCTAAATAGCGGAATTATCTAAATCAATCACAGTCCTTCTGCTATCAAAACCAAGTAAGAATGTAGCTTGATGACAAACCCAAAACAGCCTTAAAAACACATCTTGGTCTCTATGATTTTACTATCATACCTTTTGGGCTCATAAATGCCCTTGCTATATTCCAAAGTCCTATAAATTTTGTTTTTGAACCTTACCTAAGACAGCTTGCTCTTGTATTTTTTGATAACATCTTATTATATAGCCTTGACCTTGATTCTGACCTCATTCATCTCCAAATAGTATTGGAAGCTCTTAGAAAACACTTTTTATATGCCAAACTCTCAAATACACTTTTGGCTAGTCCCAAGTAGAGTATCCAAGGCACATCATCATTGGTGAAGGATATGGCAAATCCTATTGAGGTACAATATATGGTTGAACGGCTAGTTCCTACTTCAATTAAACCATTATGGGGATTTCTTGGAGTTAATAGTTATTATAGGAGTTTTGTGAAAGGTTATGGAATGATAGCCAAACCTTTGATAGAGCTATTAAAGAATGATAGGTTTTCATAGAATCAGAATGCTAAAATGGCTTTTTAGAAACCGAAAGAGGTGATTGGTAGTACTCTAGTATTGATATCAAAAAATTTCTCAATGCCTCTTGTATTGGAAATAGATGCTAGCCACAAAGCTTTAGGTGCTATTTTGATACAGCAAGGGAGACCTATTGCTTTTGTCAGTCAAGCTCTTGGACCTACGAATCAAGGATTGTCCCTATATGAGAAAGAACTCTTGTCATTGATCATAGTAGTTACAAAGTGGAAGCATTACCTACTTGGTTCTTATTTTGTCATTAGAACTGATCATCAGAGTCTAAAGTACTTTCTTGAATAGAAAATCTCAACACTTCTGTAACAAAAATGACTCACTAAACTACTAGGGTTAGAGTATGAGATACAGTGCAAAAAGGAAAAGGAAAACTAGGTGGCAAATGCCTTATCAAGGAAGGGATATGAGGATGATGTGGGAGCCATTCATGATGTGGTTATGCCCTCATGGATAATTGAGACTTTAGATTGCTATAAGGAAGATGGTAGAGCCATTAAGCTCTTAAGATCCTTAGTTGTACATCCTAACTTTGCCCTAACTATACCTTCAAGGGTGGAATATTGAGATACAAGGGTAAAGTCTACAATGGTGTTGCTAAAAATTTGAGGAAAAAGTTGACTGCTTGCTTTCATGAATCTCCATTTGGTGGGCAGTTTGGCAATTTGGGGACTTAGTTTAGGGGCATTCTAGGAAAAAAGTTAATCTCCATTGGAGATCAAAGGAGCACTTTTTTTTGGCTTGGAATGAAGAAAGAAGTTGAGGAATAGGTAGAACATGTGAATGTTGTACCTATGAACAAATCAAAAAATTGTAAAGGTTTGTTATAGCCCATGCTAGTTCCAAAAGAAGTATGGCAGCACATCTCAATGGACTTTGTAGAGGGACTTCCTAAATCTACTGGGTATGATGGAACGTTTGTTGTTATTGATAAGTTCACCGAGTATGGGCATTTCATGGCTCTGACCCCTAAATATACTGCTTTCTCAGTGGCCACATTATTCTTTAAAAATGTGCATAAGTTGCATGGCTTTCCACTGTGTATTACCTCATATAGGGACAAGATTTTTACAAGGTTGTTTTGGTAAGATTTGATGGACAAATTAGGCATTGAGTTGCACTTATCCCCTGTATACCATCAACATAAATTGTGCTTAATTATTCTAGATTGTTGTATTTGCCTATTATTTCTCCATCAACCTAGAAAAGTTCCTCTCATTCATCATATTTGTATAAAAAAGTAGAAAAAAGAAAAATTATTCTAAAAGCTGGCAATCAACAACAAATTGAATTTGATTTATTTTAGACAAAAAGAGAGAGATAAAAGGTTACAAAGAAAAATACAATTTAATTTTTTTATTTTAACAAATGACACAATTAAATATTTACAATTTGCTCTTATACACTCATAAAAAACTTTATATGTAAAATATGGTCTGCAATTTCATAAAGTACTAGCAATGCGCATGACATAATTCCTATCCTTATCGATTTTGGACTCCTAACATATCCACTATTTGCTAAAAAATAAATAAATAAACATAATGCCATTGTTATAAGGTCATAAAATAAATTTGATAAGTCAAATGAAAATGCCATAAACGAAAATCTGATAAAAGCACAAATTTAAAACTAATTGAAATGTTATATTACTTTATGGGATAATTTTAGAAACCTCTCCTGAAATTTATAACAATTGCAGACAATACCTGTTTAGTTTCAAAAATTATTAAAACCTCTCTTAAAAAAAATTTGGGCTCACTTTGCTGATGTAAGCAAAAAATCCCCAATGATAATTCTAAAATGCCCTTAGTTGATTGCCCTTAGTTGATTATGCACAACAAAAACAAAATTCCTTAGTAATGCTAAATGCAGAACATTATTCACATACTTTTAAAAAGTTCTCTAGGAAGTTTGATCTTATCCCCTCCAAAAAATATTGATACCTACATGACCAATCAAAATAAGATATTAATTCAGTAAGAATCTATGTACAGAGGAAACTAAAATAGTCTTTATTTAGTCCCAAATTACTACTATATGGAATAAGATTGGGTTTAGGTGTTGTGGGTGTCTGTGATAAGATACAACTGCATCATTCTTGTTCTTCTTTTTTGGCTTTTTTTAGTGCATTTATTAAACTTAACTTCAAATGCATTAGTTCTCTTCTTGGAGCCTTTAAATTTAATATTGGATGAAGGTTATTTGTGTCACTTTACACAATGGGGGGAAGGTATGCGTAATTTGTAAACTTGGAGGTATTGTCTAAAATTGTTATAAATCTCAGGGGAGGTTTGTGAAATTATCCCTTACTTCATTGCAAGATTAATTTAAAATTGAATGGTAAAAGTTTTGAATCCATATGCAACCTTAAAATTTAAGAGGTTAAATTTGAAGTGGAAAAAATTCCTTAAAATCAAACTATAAATAAATCTTCAAAATTCAAGGTATGCTTAATTTAACTCCCACAGCCTGAGGAAAACAAATTAAAATCATGTTCATGTTTGTGGCACTTATACATAGTTTCCTCGACAGCTGCCTTTCTACCTCGCCAAGAAGGACCACATAAAGTGATGCTCCCATATTTTTGGGTATAAAAATTAAAGTGCCTCGCTAGATCTATTGGTCCACAAAAATACAAAAAAAAAAGAGAGAATACATTTTGCAGATTGTAATGGACGATAACATTTGCTTCAGTT
This sequence comes from Coffea eugenioides, assembly GCF_003713205.1. Classification (NCBI taxonomy): domain Eukaryota; kingdom Viridiplantae; phylum Streptophyta; class Magnoliopsida; order Gentianales; family Rubiaceae; genus Coffea; species Coffea eugenioides. The sequence continues at coordinate 7,296 of NW_020862645.1, read as the reverse complement.
TTGTCAATTAGGGCCCCACTCTTGGCAAAAAATTGGATAAATTCTTTCGTATCAAATACGTAGAATTGTGATTAGTTTGTATGCCCATTTGTGTAGCTATATAGCATGCGGTGGTATCAATAGAATTTTGAATTTTTTAATTATTATATATCTTTTCATATCTATTGAATTTAAAAAGTAAGAAATGGCTTCATTTATATAGGAATTTGATTTGGAATCTACTAATGTGAGGGTAAATAAAGAGGAAGCATCACTGAACCTACTAAAATTAAAAATAAATAACCATATTTTATCCCTTGACTTAGTAATCCTAACTAAAAGGGCAAATTATATAGAAAATAACAAGAAAATAATATTAATTGATTATGTATTTAAAAAATCAATACTGGTACCATTCGTGAATCCTAAATTATGAAATCACTAAATAAAAAAAAAGTACTACCAACATTTCAACATGAAAATTTTTATTTGAAATTCATTGGGTTTAAAATATATGTTAATTTTATTAATGTTTTCTTTCTCACGGGATTAGATATTTCACTAATTCATTGTTTTTGTAGGAATTTTGATAATTGGTGGTTATCGTGGGGCTTGAAGACAAAAGAAGATTTAAAGAGATAATTGTTGAAGATTTTTACTTGTTAGACGAGGGCGCGCATAATTCCAACTTTCAAGTCCAGATTTTTGGGATTTAGTGTACGTGAGAAGCTTTCAAAAAATTGCATCAAGGCTGATTTTCGAAAATGTTGGGATTGACTCATTCAGTTGTGATGATTAGTAGTCTACTAATATTAGGAGATTCCCTTGTTATCTTTTAATTATTAGAATGTCTGTTAAGATATGATTGGAGGGGATTAATTAGTTGGCTACAAATTAGGAATCTAGTGGGGTCACTCTGAAAAATAAAAGGGCAGAGTCAGTTGTTTTAGGCCCTCTCTTCATATTGGGAGGAGAAAGGGAGAACTAAAGAAAAGAGGGGGAGAAATTTTCTGCAGTTTGTTTTCACCTTGTGTTTTTCTCCTTTTTCTGTGAATTTCTATGAAGAAAACGTTCTTTGTTCTTTCTTGGCTATTTTGTGAAAATTCCTCTATTACACTTAACTAAACCCTCTGTCTACTCAAAGGTCAACTTAAAGGCATGGTCCAAAATCATATGTGAGATCGAATCGGTTTTTCTTATTTCCTTTTCTTTATTACTATTTTTGCGTTTCCTGAATTACGTGTTTACGATTACTTGGTTGATCGAGTATCTTGGGCCCGATGTTTGTATTAGCTGAATAATCTATTGCCAAATTAGCTAAATTGAATCCGTAATTGTTCCTTTGGTTAATATTAGTGGCAACTAATATAATTGGGTTCATGTTGGGGAAACATAGAATCTAACTTAAATGAACCCTCTTAGCATGTTTATTGGTTAGGGTTGGATCTTTCTAATTACTAATGCAATCGGGAAATTAAATTCCTATGGTCATGCTTAGGGTTATTTTCTGACTAGGGAGATAGTCAACAATCGTACATTGACTGTCCAAAGAATAAGAAAAAACTGGCTATCAGAGCTTGTTGGTAGTTTTAACTAACCTAGTAATGGAGGAATAGAATATCTTTGCGTCAGTGATTATATATTTGGACCAGTCCTGAGAAGTTGAACCTTTGAGTAGAATTTTATTTACCATTGTTTCTATCTAATTATTCCTTGTTGGTATTGTTGAGTTGTTCTTTATTATTGTCCATTTAAATCCCCCATTTTCCTTCGCTTAAAAAGAAACAAATTCCTGCTCATTCCCTGAGAAGACGACCCTGCTTGTCACTGTCTACAAGTTAATAATTTTCTGTTCGCTAGTCAATTCTTGTATATCGGATTAAGCAAACTCTTCGGAGTTAGGGTGAATCAAGTAACCCATTGCACATCCAGAGTCCTTGCTCTAGCACCAAGAATTGATTGTTGAATGCTTTTGGTAGCATTTAGATTTGAGTTAATTTTATTTCATTTCATTTTTATTTTTATGGTATTTTTGCTAGTGTATGCCTCATTTTTTCCCACACAGGTAAATTAATATACGACCTTAAGGTTGAGAAGACAGCACGTAGGCAAAGACAAGAGACCCAAAAAATGCAAAGAAGGACAGTCATCTACTGCAAATGATTAAGAACAATGAGGGTATATGATGGCAAATAACAGGACACTAAAGGAGTTGGCTGTCCTAACTTAAGTCAGCAGCCACTTTGTATTACCTTTCCTAATCTGAATGAAAATACCTCTATTGAATTAAAATATGGATTAATTCACCTCTTACCTTCTTTTCATGATTTTTCAGGTGAAGAGCCCCATAAGTGTAAGGATCGAAGACAACCTAAGAGGGGGGTGAATTAGGTTGATTATAAACTAATCAAGTTATGAGCACTTTTTGCTCAATATGAAATTTACCCTCTTTTCTAAGTAATCACACAATAAATCAATCAATGAATGAACAATAGCACTTGAGAAAAGTAAAAGATATAAGCAATTTAAAGATCACAAGATAACAATAAATAAATAAGAAGGGAAGTATTACAAACCAATTGTGACGACCCCACCTCCCCCTAAGGCGAACCAAAGGGTTCGGCAGACCGCCTGCCCAACTCTCGCCAGAACTCACTCACCCGTATCACGTGCATACATCCATGGACCATAAATAGCGTCACAATTCAAGCTTAGAATTTATATTGATGACAATCAAGGTACACAGCCTCAATATACTCAAACTGGTTCAAGGCGTATACAATCCAAATACAAAACATTCTATTCGAGGAATAGCGCGAGTACAAATCAAAAGTCAAAACAACTAGTCTACGCTAGTCTTTACATATCTCACGCCTCGCTCGTACCCCTGTAAGGAAAACAAATGGAGTGGAATGAGCTAAAAGCCCAGTGAGGTTCCAAATAGCAAATTGACCATTATTTATAAGTACAAGTTTGTGATATAGCAAAGTAACGAGCATGAAGAGTTCGTAAAAGTGAGCAATAACACGTCAAGTAGCAATCTCAAAATGAGCGAGTGTAAAGTTTTTCAAAAGAAACAATAATCCAATAAACAATAATCACTCCAAAGTATAAGGATACGGATGGCTCTCAGGAGCCAAATTCCCATTGCATTACCAGAAGCTTGATCACGTAGTAGTTGACACTCCGTCAACTTTCAAGTAAGTAACCAATCCAGTAGAACACCACTTAAACGACTCTCCGTCCACCGTTCAACCCCCAACTGGGCCCAAAATCCTCAAGAAACACGGGTGGTAATACTCGAGTATACCGATCGAGGAGATATCACTCCACTCGACAAAACAAGAGACCCAGGGTTCGTTACTCAATCAACCAAGCCCTTGCCTGCTCGACTAGAGTAACTCGCCACAGGGTTTCTGGAATTCCAGGAAGTGCGCACATCATAAACAAGTATATCGAGTCAATTGCAACAATAAACAAGTATATCACGTAAGGGCAAGTGCGATAAAGTACACTCTTGCCCTATCAATTCACGTATATAACATGTAATCATATTGGTCACGTATCAAGTTCAAGTATCTAGTGCAATTCGATATTTGAAAGCACTCACCAAAAGATATAGTGCCTCTAGTAATCACGTCTGGGTGGTACTCCGGGTTTGGAGTCCAAATCTGCGATAAAACTTGGCTTAAGAACTTTGAAAATCGACTAAGATTCGGAACTTTGACGTTTCATTCAATAAAAATCAAGAAATTGAAATTCACTCGAATAGTAGTCGTGAAACACTTGCTCGCTTTTAAACAGTAAAACTTTGTAACATTTATACTTGAAATTGTCATGCGAGTTGAAAATACAAGGAAAACATACTTCGAGCAATCATTATTTCATTTCTCAAGGGTACAAGTTCGGCCAAGTCCTTACTTATATACTTCGGAACAAGAAGACTCAAGTACCCTAGATGGTTCAAGTAGTAATCACTCTTAACCCTTACTTAAGTTGCAAGTATAGTTCTCCAGTCCTCGAGCGTAAATTTGGCCAGCATGCCCTTTGTGTTTACCTAATTTTCCAGCCATTTAAGCTTCATTATTTTTCCTCAGCCAATCCCAAAGTCATACATATCATAGATTCAAGTAAATATCCGTTCCATAGGCTCATAACAACATAAGAACAAAAATCAAAATGATAACAAGTGCGGAAATGTAACCTAGCAAAAGACAGATTTGGCGTGTGGTTGCGGAAATAACACATCCGAGGCTACGCTTATTGGATTGAGACGCAACTTATACCGTTTTGAAGCTAAGACACAGGGCTACAATTTTCATGAAGATCACTTAGTCCAGTTTCCAATGCAACCTAGTCAAATTCCCAATTTACAGAACCAAAATCCAACTAGTCGGCTAATTAACCATACTACACTGGAATGGTCATATCTCAGGTTACCAAGGTCTGATTAAGGTGTTCTTGGAGGCGTTTAAAAGCTAAGACAGAATACTAAAACTTTCATGTTTTGACAACAGGCTAAATCCGAACGGATTATAGTGAATAAACACAACCAAATAGACTAAACTGTCCACGCGGAACTCTGGAGTAAACTAGAACAGCGGGGTATTTCATCTTTTCACAAGTACGTTGCTCTTGCATTGGGCTGAAATTTTGTAGGCACTATAAAATACCATTCTCTACAATTTATGGTTTTTAGGCCAAGCCTGAATTTGTGACAGCCCCACCTTCCCATAAGGCGAAACCAGAGGGTTCGGCGGGCCGCCTGCCCAGCTCTCGCCGGGACTCAGTCGATCACTACACTCACAGCTCCAAAGTACGCGTGACAGAAACCAAAGGAAACGAACGATTCAGAAGCCACCAAGTTAAATAATAACGGACCAAGCCACAAGATTGTCGAAAACCCCTGCCACATTTTTCTTTTCTTTCACGCTTGAATACTATACTCGTCCGAAACCTCAGTAAGTTCAATAACTCCATGCAACCATAACGAATGAACACGTTGGAGAGGGGTAACATGCGTACATGAGCAAACACTTTTATATATATACACATGATCACAATTTTACAAATCAAAAGGGAGTTGTTTGATCAAAATACATTCAAGGTTTCCATCTATTGAGGAGCTATACAAAAGAATATATATAACCAGCTCAACTCATGCTTCCAAAAGATTTTCCTGTAAGGAAAACAAGGATAACAAAACGGGGTGAGCTATAAGCTCAATGAGGTACCAAAAATTAATAACGATCAAGAACCAAGGCACTTCATGATCAATTAACCACATAAGTCTACCAAATAAAGAGATAAGTAAACAGCTTAGATAGAAAGGATACAGATGGCTCTCAGAAGCCAATTTTCCCGTTGCAGTACTTGATCCGACTATGTTGACCCTCCGTCAACTTCCAAATAAAGAATAACCAGTCCAGTAGAACACCACTTAAACGCCAAATCCCGTTCACCATTCATACCCCTTACCGGGCCCGAACGCCAAATAGAAACAGGAATGGTAATACTCGAGTATACCAGAATCAAGAGTCTCAATACTCAAAGATTCCATAAAACAGGCACCCACGGAGTGTCAATTTCCTCGACCAAGCCCTAGCATGGCTCGATTTAATTAACTCCCCATGAGGTTGAGCTCAGGTTTAACAAGAAGGCCGTTGGACGCATCCAAACGACATTATAACAAGTGCAGGTAACAGGCTCAAGTTCATAACAAGTACAAGTGATAGATTGCAGTTTGTACCACACAGGCAAGAGAACGAGTGTGATAAAGTACACCCTCGTCTCAATCACACTAAACAGGATTCATAGTCATTCATGTCATAGATTTCACGTACGGATAACTCAAGTAGCAACAATACAAGGGGTGGTACACTCACCAGATCAAACAAGAATAGTTTCAAAAGTTTCCTTGCCAAATGTGGTTTTACCCGCTGGCACCTCCTAGAACAAGCAAGACAAACACTTAAGACTTGACATTAAAATTGAATCAATGAAATTTGCAAGTAACTCGGTTACAAGTCCTGTGCGTATCCACATGAACCATTATTGCCAAGGCAATGCGACTTCGGAGTGAAAAAGGTAACAATCGGTCTTAAAGGCATGAACAACCTCAATACCCTACCTATCATAGGTAACCAACTCCCAATGAAGTAGAAAATGAATGTACAATCATTACTCGAAAAACAGGATTTTCCAGTTTTGCACAACTCTATAAGAAAAATCGTATCTCAAGTTGTGTAAGTCCAAAATTGATAAAATTTACACCGTTGGAAACTACATTCAAAGGGTTATAACTTTCCAGAAAACACCATCTTAAGATTCAGAACGCAAGTCTGTCAAATTCAAGTCGCAAGGTACTGCTTTAACCATCACAAGACAGAACAGGTTACAATTTTCAGTTAACTTTGAAAACACACCATAAATTGTACAGATAGAAACAGGGTCTGAAATTTACACAGTTTATAACCCTATGAGTCTAGGTTAAAACGCAACAAACGGAACTCAATTCCGATACTCCTACATCAAGATATAGCAAATTTCCCAAGACTGCGCAGGAACTCCTACGAAAATTTTGACAGCACTTCCCTTAGGTTTTCCTTACTTTTCCAACCAAACCTCAATACCAATTCACTCCTCAAATCACCACAATCTTCCCCACAAACAACAAGCTATAAAACACCTTCAATGACGACCACAATATCCGTCACATGTAACCAAGTAAAAGATACAATTATAAACCCTAAAACTGGAAATTTTGCTACAAAAGCAGAAATTCTTTGAAGGCAATCAAAACCAACATTCTCAAGCTCAAAATTGCTCTTATCAACTACCAAATCATGCCCAAACATTAATCATCATTTGAGGACAGAAATTTTTTTGCTATAAAACAGAAATTCACTATACTTCTACTCAACCCATAAACTAAGCTACAAAACTACACATGTAACATCTCTAATCCACTACTTTGCAAGCATAAGAAGTACAAGGAAATTTCTAGATAGTTTACCTTGAAACTTAAGGAGAAATGATAGCTTAGAGCTCCAACTCCAAAACTCACTCCACCAATCCCTTAAACCCCTCCTAGCTAGCACTTGTATGGAAGGAATTAGAAATCAAATGGTGAAATCTCAAGATTGAAGCCAAATTTGAAGTTAGGAAAAGAGAGCTTTGCTTGGTCTTTTCTCTCAAAAGCCACGGCTGAGCAAGGAAGAAATGAAGATATTTTTGGACCAAAACAAGATAAGAAGGAAGAAAAATCGCAGGTCAAAGCTGCTGTCTCATCAGAATCCGGCCGGTTTCTGGCCGGAT
>NW_020862644.1:0-42714 GCF_003713205.1 Coffea eugenioides | reverse complement strand
TTCCAACTATACGGCTAATTAACCGAACTGCACTAGAATGGTCATATCTCCGTCTACCAAGGTCTGTTTAAGGTGTTCTTATAGGTGTGGAAAAGCTAAGACAGGGTACTAAAACTTTAATGTTTTGGAAAATGGCTAAATCAGCACGGATCCTAGTGAATAAACATGATAAACTGGATGAACTGACTAAAACGGAACACTGGAAACATCCTAAAACATTGAGGGTATTTTGGTATTTTCACAGGATATGTTGCTCCGATTGAGTTGAAATTTTGTAGGCACCTATAAAATATCATTCTCTACAACTTTCATTTTTTATACTAAGCCTAATTTGGCCTCTAACATGGTGAAATAAAACCGGACAGAATAGAGCAGAAATTTTCCAGAAACCTGGAATTTTGGGATTCAATGCAACCTTTCTTTATTTCTTGCTCCAATCATCACCACAACCACTTATATAAGCTTTAATACAACATATATCATCCATATAGCAAGGATAGGCAGAAAATACCTCAAACCCTAACTCACATAAATCACCTTTAAATCATCATAACAACTTGTATCACCACTAATCCAACCAAAACAAGTATTATATAACAACTTAAACCAAAATAAAAGAACCAAAGCCATGGTTTAGCCTTATACCTCAAAAAATGAAGCTTGTAAGAGTGATACTTCACCTCCTCTTGGAATTCTTGGTTCCCCTAGCTTCTCAAGCTCACAACTCACCCTTTAATCGGTTTAGAATTTTAGTTCCTCACTTAACACTCACAAACTCAAGATAAAAATGGCAGCTCTCACTTGGGTTTTTCTCTCCCTCTCTCTCGGCCAAACAGCAGAAAAATTGAAGAAGAAATGCAGCTCCAAGGTGATAAGAAGGTTGGACAATTGGTCTTGGTCAAGACCCTTAATGGTGTGACACTTGTCACTACCAATTACCAAGCAAAATTTTCTTTTCTTTCTATGCAATTTTCAGCCCCAAAATTCGGTGCAGCCTAGAGGAAATTAAGGAGATATTTTGATCAAATTTAACTGAAGCTTGTATGGTTAAGAAAATGGTGGTCAAAGGGTGTGTTTCCAATCGTTAGTGCCAACAGTTCCCGTCGGGTTTTGACACGTTTTTTCCTTAAATCACACGTATTAGGGTTTTAACTTACTATTCATAACTTTTTATCATTTTCTAATCACATATTATTCTCCCCCAAAATTTCCTCTTAAGCCACCAAATTTGATCCTCGTCCGTACCGGATAATTAACACGACGATTACACGAAAAAACCCTATTTCACTTCGAATTGAAATCGGAAAGGAAAACCCTAATTTCCTATGATCATTGGCACTTTTTCTAGGGTGATTAAGTAGCAATATGGTATAGAATAATAATTTCCAAATAATTTTCAAATAAAAGGAAATTTTCAAGAAATATGTAAGGAATTTGCAAGTCCTCACACTCTCTCCCCCTTAAGAGAATTTCGTCCTCGAAATTTTACCTTCAGTTGCCTCAGACGAGTCCGGAACTTGTCGGTTGTCTAAAGCATAAACCTTTGCCGGTACACTAGTTCGTTTCCCTCTTTCATTCACTTGTGATTTAGCTCCATCCAGTTGCGGAGTATTGCTTTCACGTGACTGTCTCCTCGGACAGTTGCTAACTTGATGATCGCCACTTCCGCAGATTAAACATTTCCGTCCTTTTCTCCAACAATTGCTTTCGGCATGATTTGCCTTTCCACAGTATCCACAGACCACGTGAGAAGCCATCTTTTGGCTTTCTTGAAAACTTTTCCCAGGTCCGATTTGGCTTTCTTTAGTAGACCTTTCATCTACCGCCCCTAATGTCCATGGTGGGCGGAGTAACGGGTTCACTTTCTGTACTTTAGGAGGTGTTATTGTTTCACTTAATTCCTCCACTATACTGCCGGATGTACCCCTTTTCCGGGTCTGGAAGGCTTTTATCTGTGCCTTTGCAGTCTCGATTCTTTGAGCTTTCTCAAGGGCCTCCGTAAACGTGTTCACTTGTACCGCCGCTAATGCTTCTTGGATTTCCAAATTTAATCCCTGTATAAACCGTCTTACTCTTCGCCGTTCTGTGGCCACCAATTCAGAAGCAAACTTGGATAGTCTTGTATATTTCGTTTCATATTCGGCCACACTTAGCGTTCCCTGGCGTAACCCAATAAACTCCTCCTCTCTCCTCTCTTGGACTAAAGAAGGGAGGTACTTCTCGTTAAATTCCCTTATGAAATTCGCCCATGTCCATACGGTCTGTTCTCTTTCCCACTTTGCTCTAATCACGTTCCACCATGCTCGGGCCGGTCCCTCAAATTGGAACACTGCAAAGTTCACTTGCCTTTGCTCAGTGTAGTTTAGAGCTGTGAAGATGTTAACCATGGTTTCTACCCATTGTTCAGCTACGTCCGGATCGGGCCCTCCAAGGAATTTTGGAGGAGCAAACTTCTGGAACCTTTCAAGAGCCTTGTCTTCTCCGATTTCAGGGTTCTGCGGTTGATTCACGGCCATTTGGCCTTGTTGATCCACCAGTCGTGCCAAAGTATTCGTCATCTGTTGCATCGCCGTCGCCATTTGGTCTCCGATTTCTACCCTTGGTCCTTGCTCTTGTTCAACTCTGTTTTCCCTTTCTTCTCTTGGCTCCTGGGCTCGCTTAGTCCAACGGCCACGACCTCGTCCTTGACTACGTCTTCCCTCCATATATATTTTCCCCTCTCTTTACTCTTTTTTTTTTAAAAAAAAATAATTTCATGAATAAACGCAATAAGGTGACTAAAGTAACTAAAATTTAGGGCGCCAAATACCCAAATAAACATATACACACATAACACATCACATAAACATATCAAGGAAATAAATAATCAAATATACAGATACGTCTCAAGTCAGGCAGATATTCATATACACAGATACACAACTGACGGCATGTAGCGACAATATACGGGCGAATTAAAAGAAAAGGGATATATCGTCCCACACCAAGTTAGAATAACCCCGTCCGGTCTCTCACGTCACTTTCTATCCGACTCAATATCCATTAACCTCTTATACTTATTCTAGCCAGACAAAGCCTGTTCATATTCCCAAAATACAAATCTCAAGTACTTAGTACCGTCTCAACTCTGGAGTACTCAGGCACCAGAATCTGAAATAAGATAACTCACCTCTCGAGCTGGCCAGTCCCAAGAGTAAACTATCTACAATCGAAATTCCCACCTGACGTACCTATCTATGGTCCTCAGATGTCATAAGAACATTTAAGGCCTATAACAATTCACAATTCATAGCTTATGCTCGAACGAGCACTTAAATCCTTCATACCTATTCACTACTCAGTCCAGGATCACTCCGCGCAGAGACCACGTGAAGCAGGCTCTGATACCACCTGTGACAGCCCCACCTCCCCATAAGGCGAACCAAAGGGTTCGGCGGACCGTCTGCCCAGCTCTCGCCAGGACTCAGTCACTCACTCAAGCAAATCAGAAATAAAACCACAAGAAAGAGCAAAACAAGGATCCAAAACTTAAAACAAAATTATATACATTGTTATCTCAGAAGGAAGTACATCCGTCGAATATACAAAGGTTCTCAATTCACCATACAACCATCCCGTGCCAAGCACTAGGGCGAGAACCAATACAAAACCAAAGAACTAGACCAAGCTAGTCTATACAGAGCTCTCGTCCTTGCTCGCCTTCCCCTGTTAAGGAAAACAAAACTAAGGGGATGAGCTAAAAGCTCAGTGAGGTTCCGAACACATAAGCAGCAATCCATCCAAAACATTAAATATAGAATTTCAATAATTCAAGTAACATTTACAATGGAAAGCGATAAAAACACATACATTAAAAGGATACAGGCTCACAAGGAGCCATTTGTTTGTTTGTTCGTTCGTTCGTTCTCCTGACATTTCCCCTTATTCCTCCATTCACTTGAAAATGCATTTTTGTAAGTAAAACCCTCGTTCGTTCGTTCATTTCATTCACCCCCTTCCCAGACATTGGCCGGGCTCCACCAGACTTCAAGGTAATACTCGAGTATACCAAACGTTCACACCCAGGGTCACCATATCGCCCGACCGAGTCCGTTTCTGGCTCGAGTCGATCGGTAACGAAGGGCAGAGCCCAGTTTAGCCAAACGGCTTACGTTCAGGCGCAACTAGCATTTAGTCATTAATCATTGAAAATTTCACATTTATTTAGGTCAAGTGCGATAAAGTACACACTCGCCTAGAAAACTCGTTTTAACAATCATTGAAAGCACTTAACACATTATCAATCAATAATAACAAGCCAATAAGTCAAGGAAATATATCAAACAAGGAACACTCACCTATTTACGTAAAACAACGTGCAAATATCCTTCCGGATATTACCTCAGTCACCGAGAAAACCTAAGAGTAAATGAGAAAGAATATTACAGTCTATCTAGCACAAACAAGTAAGTGAAATCAAAGAAAAACCAGCAAATGATAAGGAAAACGTATAAAGACGCCTTTATAGTGAAAAGGGGAAAACTAACTCAAGCGGGTTATAAAATGTCCGACGGAAAACACTTGGACCAAAGACAACTCGGACTCCAACGAGATAGGCTAAAAATATTGTTTTCGGAATCGTTTAGATAGTTCAAAATCAACTCATACCCAAGCAGCTAGTATAGAGACTAAACGTCACGATAAAATCATGTGAAAAGGAGGACAATACGACCTTACGTTCACACTTAAAACCTCACTTAAAAGTGGTTCACTTGTGGCCGAGAAAACCCTAAATCATACCTCTATATTTTTGGGAAGGAGTAAGTAGCATTTGAAGTATTAAACTAAAGAGGTATCCTGTTTTAAAATGGAAAGCCGGTCATGGTATTGGCCAAACAAAAGTATACAAGTTCAAATAGAAACTTAGCCCTCGAGCGAAAATTTGGGCAGCATGCCCTTTGTGTTTACCTAATTTTCCAGCCATTTTGGCTTCATTATTTTTCTCATTCAAGCCCAAGTTTATACACAACACAAATGCATTTCAATAGCCGTTCCATAGGCTCAAGACAATATAAGGACATAAATCAACTAATAACAAATGCAGAAATGAAGTTTACAAAAGACAGATTTGACGGGTTTTGGCGGAATGAAAACATCTGAGGCTACGCTTATCGGATTGGTGTGAAACTTAAACCAGTTCGAAGCTAAGACGATGTCCTACAACTTTCATGAAGATCACTTGGTCAAATTTCCAGTGTAACCTAATCAAATTCCCAATTCACCGAACCAGGTTCCAACTAATCGGCTAATTAACCATACTACATTTAAATGGCCATATCTCAGGCTACCAAAGTCCGTTTAAGGCATTCTTTGAGGTGTTTAAAAGTTAAGACAGAGTACTAAAACTTTCATGTTTTGGCAAATAGCTAAATCAGCACGGATCATAGTGAATAAACACAGTCAATTGGATGAACTGTCCAAAACGGATCACTGGAAATATCCTAGGGCAGCGAGGGTATTTTGGTCTTTTCACAAGCTACGTTGCTCCGATTGAGCTGAAATTTTGTAGGCACTATAAAATATCATTCTCTACAACTTTCATGTTTTATGCTAAGCCTAATTCGGCCTCTAACCATACGAACTGGAACGGGGCAGAACAGGGTGAAATTTTTTCCAGAAATCTGGAATTTTTGGTTTCAATGGTAACTTTCTTCATTTCTTGCTTCACTTGCTACCAAAACGCCCTATATAATCTTGGATCCAACATATATTAACCATACATCAAGAATAGGCAGCAATCCATCAAACCCTAATTCATGTAACTAAAAGGAAAAACACCCAAAACATGATAACAACCATCATTCACCACAAATTTGAGATGCTAAGCTAATTTAAACAAGATCAAGAGTAAGAAATGGGGAAATCATCATCTTTACCTTGCTTAAGTGCTTACCAAGAGCAACCCTAGCTTCCCCTTCAAAATTTCACCAACACCTCACTAACTAAACACTCAAGGATAGCTTTAATCGGTTTAGTTTTCTTTCTTTCTCACTTGGTGGCTAGATTCAAGAAGAAATGGAGCAATTTTCCCTTGGTGTTTTTTCCTCTCTCCCTCTCGGCCAAGCAGCAGGAAAAATGAAGAAGAAATGCAGCTCCAGGGTGATAAGAAGGTTGGACAATTGGTCTTGGTCAAGACCCTTAATTGTGTGACACTTGTCACTACCAATTACCAAGCAAAATTTTCTTTTTCTTTCTTGCAATTTCAGCCCCAAAATTCGGTCAAGGCTAGCTGGAAATTAAGGAGATATTTTGCTCAAATATTAATGAGCTTGTATGGTAAGAAAGTAGTGGTCAAGTGGTGCGTTCAATCGATAGTGCACGATTCACGTCGGTTCGCACCGTTTTTCCTTAAATCACACGTACTAGGGTTTTTTACTTCCTATTCACTAAATTTTTATCATTTCTTCTAATCACATATTATTTCTCACCCAAAAGTCACTCTTAATAACCAAATTTGATCCTCGCTCCGTACCGGATAATTTCACGACGGATACACGAAAAACCCTATTTCACTTCGAATTGAAATCGGAAAGGAAAACCCTAATTTCCTATGATCATTGGCACTTTTTCTAGGGTGATTAAGTAGCAATATGGTATAGAATAATAATTTTCAAATAAAAGGAAATTTTCAAGAAATATGTAAGGAATTTGCAAGTCCTCACACTCTCTCCCCCTTAAGAAAATTTCGTCCTCGAAATTTTAACTTCAGTTGCCTCAGACGAATCCGGAACTTGTCGATTGTCTAAAGCATAAACTTTTTCTGGTACACTAGTTCGTTTCCCTCTTTCATTCACTTGTGATTTAGCTCCATCCAGTTGCGGAGTATTGCTTTCACGTGACTGTCTCCTCGGACAGTTTCTGACTTGATGATCGCCACTTCCGCAGATTAAACATTTCCGTCCTTTTCTCCAACAATTGCTTTCGGCATGATTTGCCTTTCCACAGTATCCACAAACCACGTGAGAAGCCATCTTTTGGCTTTCTTGAAAACTTTTCCCAGGTCCGATTTGGCTTTCTTTAGTAGACCTTTCATCTACCGCCCCTAATGTCCATGGTGGGCGGAGTAACGGGTTCACTTTCTGCACTTTAGGAGGTGTTATTGTTTCACTTAATTCCTCCACTACACTGCCCGATGTACCCCTTTTCCGGGTCTGGGAGGCTTTTATCTGTGCCTTTGCAGTCTCGATTCTTTGAGCTTTCTCAAGGGCCTCAGTAAACGTGTTCTCACTTGTACCGCCGCTAATGCTTCTTGGATTTCCAAATTCAATCTCTGTATAAACCATCTTACTCTTCGCCGCTCTGTGGCCACCAATTCAGAAGCAAACTTGGATAGTCTTGTATATTTCGTTTCATATTCGGCCACACTTAGCGTTCCCTGGCGTAACCCAATAAACTCCTCCTCTCTCCTCTCTTAGATTAAAGGAGAGAGGTACTTCTCGTTAAATTTCCTTATGAAATTCGCCCATGTCAATACGGTCTGTTCTCTTTCCCACTTTGCTCTAATCACGTTCCACCATACTCGGGCCGGTCCCTCAAATTGGAACACTGCAAAGTTCACTTGCCTTTTCTCAGTGTAGTTTAGAGCTGTGAAGATGTTAACCATGGTTTCTACCCATTGTTCGGCTACGTCCGGATCGGGCCCTCCAAGGAATTTTGGAGGAGCAAACTTCTGGAACCTTTCAAGAGCCTTGTCTTCTCCGATTTCAGGGTTCTGCGGTTGATTCACGGCCATTTGGCCTTGTTGATCCACCAGTCGTGCCAAAGTATTCGTCATCTGTTGCATCGCCGTCGCCATTTGGTCTCCGATTTCTACCCTTGGTCCTTGCTCTTGTTCAACTCTGTTATCCCTTTCTTCTCTTGGCTCCTGGGCTCGCTTAGTCCCACGGCCACGACCTCGTCCTTGACTACGTCTTCCCTCCATATATATTTTCCCCTCTCTTTACTCTTTTTTTTTTAAAAAAAATAATTTAATGAATAAACGCAATAAGGTGACTAAAGTAACTAAAATTTAGGGCGCCAAATACCCAAATAAACATATACACACATAACACACCACATAAACATATCAAGGAAATAAATAATCAAATATACAGATACGTCTCAAGTCAGGCAGATATTCTGATACGTTCCTCGATCAACACGTTTCGAGACACGTAGCACGTTTGCCCAAGGATCTAACGAGGATGTCCAACGCTTGGAATTGCGGGGTCTAGAACCAAACGGAAGACACGATATGATTCAAGACGGTGGACGACACTCCGATGAAGGTGAATACTCCAGGGGAATAGGTCGGTAGAACAATCTAGGACAGAACGCAAGACTGCTCAAAACCCTTGCCAAAGCAAGTAAAGGGGTCGAATCTCTCTCTCAAGAAGAATCGAAAATATGCAAAACTTTATTGATAAAACGTCTACCTAAAACCTTACAAAGCAAGCCTATTTATAGGCTAAAGTGACTGAAACCCTAAAGGCTAGGAAAAGGAAAAAGTCGGCCCATGTTTTTGGAACAAGATGGGCCGGCCCATGCTCTTACTTAATCATTAACTAATTGCTAACTAATTGATGGGGCCTAAGGCCTTATTCGCTTGGTGGCCCGCTTGACTCTTCGTGGACTTGGATCATGGTGTAAACGACTCGATTGTCTCTCTCCAAGCCCTCAATATCTTAGTGAACTCCATGTTGGTCTTGAACGTTCCTTGAATTGCTTAGCCCGTGCACATGTGACTGGGCCCAATGGTACTTGAACTGGGTCATTGGTGGGCCAAGGTCCGTGCACACATCAGTCCCCTCCTCTTAAGAAGGATTTGTCCTCAAATCTAGATGGGGATGGAAGATACTAACAAGAGTTAGTAGTATGACAACTCAAATCGATAGTGCGTTTGGAAGTCAGCCACGTTGGGAACAAATTAAAGGTCACGAGCCAAGTTAAATGTCGTTTGGTCAGCTTCATTAGGCTCTCAAACAAGGACATGCGCCAAGATAGGAAAGAGCTTGTGTAAGGCTCGCGAAACTTCCAGGTAGCAATCCAAAGCGCTCTAATCATCCTTCGGCCATGCATTGTTATAGTGTCACCATTCTCATGCACAAGATAAGGATCTTCAGAATGATGCTCATGGGAGCAAGAGAAATTCCAAATCGGGTTTGTCAAGGTGGTATGACTCGTCCCTGGTTGTTGCTGATTTGGCACAACTTGCCTATTTGGAGGTGAAACATTGAACCAATCGGGTTGCACTTCCCTAGAAGTACGAACCAGTGATGTAAGACCAACGTTCGGATCTTTATTGACACATTTGTGGGTATCACCCGACAAAAGTGGCAGCAATGAAGTGAGACGCACTCCATACGAATCATATGAATTTGTGCAAGTTGGAGTTGGTGAAGTAAGCTCGTGGTGACCAGCTTTTGGACATGTGAAGAAGCACGAACATGCTCCACTTTCAGCAGGAATAAGCACGAAATCGGGTTGCAAGTCCTTAACCATAGTTGGAAAATTTTGGACAGCATTACAACCTACAAAAACAAAATAACCTTCAACTTGAAGCAATTCGGAAATCGGGTAAAGAACTAATGGTACATTATTAACTAGATGGTAAGAAGGTGTAGAGCAAGATGGAAATGAGAAAACTCCCTTTGACACTTCAATATTCCTTCTACCAATTGATTCAACTTGAGATGCCAGTGCTAGTCCTTTACACTTCTCTTTAACACCTACATGAGAGCGACAAGAGTTAGTGCTAGTATCATGCTCAAAATAAGGCAAAGGTGAGGAATAAACCATAGGTAGAGAACAAGCAGTAGAATCTGAAATTTCCCTTTTAAGACGAGCTCGAATCAATCCTCCAATGGTGTGGACAGGTTTGAGTTGACATGGTTCCATGAATTGAGACCAAAGAGATTTAGCTCCTAGAAGACAAACTCCATGGAAACTCGCAAAGTGTCCAAGTGACATGGGAATGGAACATGCCATGACCAACTCTACTTGACTTTGTTTAATCTGCACAAAAGAAGAGGTACTAAACAAAACACATGTTAGCTTGTTAGCAAATAACACGTCCAGACTTTCAACTTTTGCGAACATGGCCAACTCCTCCTCTTTACTCATCAATAAGGCCAAACTATTCTTGCCTTTTCCCACTCCATTTGTCTCGGACCATTGTCCATTCATTGCACTTGAGTTCGGATTATGTTCATGGCTTAGTTGCATCTCATTCATAGAGGGCTCTTCAATCGACGAGGGACTAGGATGAATATTTCCTTTGTTACCACCGGTCGACACATGATTAAGTTGCTCCAAGTGGGAATCCCATACTTGGCTAAGTCTTTCCATCATGTCATCAATCAATGCATTAGTCCGACTTCGGAATTTATCCTTTGATTCACGAAGCTTTGACTCAATTCGAGAATTCTCAAACTCCTCGTCTTGATTGTCAAGACACTTCTTAGATGCACCTCGTTTGCTTGAAGTTGACCTCGATTTAGATGCTCTACGCAGACTTCTTTGGTCCTTCTCATACTCATCACAATCTTGTTTATACCTTTCATATACACACAAAGCACGGTGGCGTTGCATCTCCTCCCGGAGTGAATGATACCCATGTTGTGAACTGGATTGCATGGAACTAGAGTACTTGTGAGTAGGCATCTTGAGACCCCTCCTCTTGAGAGGCTCATTCTCCAAGAATTCTTGGTTGTATCGGTAAGACGCAACTTCTCTAGGCATGAGTGCGTGACCTGCCAAAATGGTAAGCAAAGAAAAGGAGATTCCTCACGTCACACAAGCTCACGTGTATGTGCTCATCCCTCGTGTATCTCTCGAAGCGTTCTAATGGACTTACCAAATACCTTTACCTGTTGGATTAGGTAGTTGAGAAATGCTGCTCAAGTCCAACAACCGTTACCAACCTTTCCACAAGTGTAACCACAAGAATGTAGGAGAAAAAGTAGGAAAGTGTTCCTAAAATCTAGGAGAAAATATAGGAGCAAATGTAGGAGAAAATGTAGGAAAGTTTCCTAAAATCTAGGAAGAGAATATAGGAGATTTTCCTAAAGTGGATGAGAGAATATAGGAGAGTTTCCTAAAGTGGATGAGAGAATATAGGAAAGGTCCTAAAAATGGATGAGAGAATTTGAGGAGAGTTTCCTAAAAAAATGGATGAGAGAATTTAGGAAAGTTTCCAAAAAATGGATGAGAGAGTTTTAGGAAAATTTCCAAAAAAATGGATGAGAGAATTTAGGAAAGTTTCCAAAAAATGGATGAGAGAATTTAGGAAAGTTTCCTAAAAATAGATGAGAGACTTTAGGAAAGTTTCCAAAAAAAAATAGATGAGAGAGTTTGGGAAAGTTTCCTAAAAAGGTAGGAGAGAGAGTGTCCAAGTGAGTACAAAGAGTTATCCAAGTGCTTTACTTAGTTTCCTAATTGATTTTGGAAACAAGTTAGTTTTTGGAAACCCTTTGAAAATCCTTTTCCTCTTGAACAACTTTTGGTAACCTTCTTGAAACAACTTTTGGTAATCTTCTTGAAACAACTTTTGGTAACCTTCTTGAAACAACCTTTGGTAATCTTCTTGAAACAACTTTTGGTAACTTCCAAATTCTACTCCAAGAAAGATTACACAAATCAGATTTGGTTCCCTATTCAAAACAATTCGATTGCCACTTTCTTTCCTTTCCTTTTTTTTTTCTTGCCAACCGATTCCTCTTTTCTTTCTTTTTCTTTTCGTTTTTGTTTTCTGTTTTTTTTTTCTTGACTACAACTATCAACCACGACACAAAACAAGGAAGTCCACAAATAATAACTACCAAAAACTCCAAGATCTTTCAAGAACTTTCAAGGAAGTTGTCAGGAACTTCAGAAATTTCAAGATTGTGGTCAAGAATTCAAGAAACTCAAGATTATTGTAAGTTCTCTTCAAGATTCACAAAATTCCAACAAGTTTTGCCAAAATCCAGATTTGAAAACCAAGTAAACAAGTTGGATAACACAAACAACAAGGCAGCGGAAAGTACTAAGAATTCTACGACACAATTATGAAAAATATGGATATAACGAAAGATACCTCTACCAAAGCTCTGAAGCCAACTGATACGTTCCTCGATCAACACGTTTCGAGACACGTAGCACGTTTGCCCAAGGATCTAGCGAGGATGTCCAACGCTTGGAATTGCGGGGTCTAGAACCAAACGGACGACACGATATGATTCAAGACGGTGGACGACACTCCGATGAAGGTGAATACTCCAGGGGAATAGGTCGGTAGAACAATCTAGGACAGAACGCAAGACTGCTCAAAACCCTTGCCAAAGCAAGTAAAGGGGTCGAATCTCTCTCTCAAGAAGAATCGAAAATATGCAAAACTTTATTGATAAAACGTCTACCTAAAACCTTACAAAGCAAGCCTATTTATAGGCTAAAGTGACTGAAACCCTAAAGGCTAGGAAAAGGAAAAAGTCGGCCCATGTTTTTGGAACAAGATGGGCCGGCCCATGCTCTTACTTAATCATTAACTAATTGCTAACTAATTGATGGGGCCTAAGGCCTTATTCGCTTGGTGGCCCGCTTGACTCTTCGTGGACTTGGATCATGGTGTAAACGACTCGATTGTCTCTCTCCAAGCCCTCAATATCTTAGTGAACTCCATGTTGGTCTTGAACGTTCCTTGAATTGCTTAGCCCGTGCACATGTGACTGGGCCCAATGGTACTTGAACTGGGTCATTGGTGGGCCAAGGTCCGTGCACACATCATATTCATATACACAGATACACAACTGACGGCATGTATCGACAATATACGGGCGAATCAAAAGAAAAGGGATATATCGTCCCACACCCAGTTAGAATAACCCCGTCCGGTCTCTCACGTCACTTTCTATCCGACTCAATGTCAAGTACTTAGTACCGTCTCAACTCTGGAGTACTCAGGCACCAGAATCTGAAATAAGATAACTCACCTCTCGAGCTGGCCAGTCCCAAGAGTAAACTATCTACAATCGAAATTCCCACCTGACGTACTATCTATGGTCCTCAGATGTCATAAGAACATTTAAGGCCTATAACAATTCACAATTCATAGCTTATGCTCGAACCCGGAGACACTTAAATCCTTCATACCTATTCACTACTCAGTCCAGGCTCACTCCGCGCAGAGACCACGCGAAGCAGGCTCTGATACCACCTGTGACAGCCCCACCTCCCCATAAGGCGAACCAAAGGGTTCGGCGGACCGTCTGCCCAGCTCTCGCCAGGACTCAGTCACTCACTCAAGCAAATCAGAAATAAAACCACAAGAAAGAGCAAAACAAGGATCCAAAACTTAAAACAAAATTATATACATTGTTATCTCAGAAGGAAGTTCATCCGTCGAATATACAAAGGTTCTCAATTCACCATACAACCATCCCGTGCCAAGCACTAGGGCGAGAACCAATACAAAACCAAAGAACTAGACCAAGCTAGTCTATACAGAGCTCTCGTCCTTGCTCGCCTTCCCCTGTTAAGGAAAACAAAACTAAGGGGATGAGCTAAAAGCTCAGTGAGGTTCCGAACACATAAGCAGCAATCCATCCAAAACATTAAATATAGAATTTCAATAATTCAAGTAACATTTACAATGGAAAGTGATAATAACACATACATTAAAAGGATACAGGCTCACAAGGAGCCATTTGTTTGTTCGTTCGTTCGTTCGTTCTCCTGACATTTCCCCTTATTCCTCCATTCACTTGAAAATGCATTTTTGTAAGTAAAACCCTCGTTCGTTCGTTCATTTCATTCACCCCCTTCCCAGACATTGGCCGGGCTCCACCAGACTTCAAGGTAATACTCGAGTATACCAAACGTTCACACCCAGGGTCACCATATCGCCCGACCGAGTCCGCTTCTGGCTCGAGTCGATCGGTAACGAAGGGCAGGGCCCAGTTTAGCCAAACGGCTTACATTCATGCGCAACTAGCATTTAGTCATTAATCATTGAAAATTTCACATTTATTTAGGTCAAGTACGATAAAGTACACACTCGCCTAGAAAACTCGTTTTAACAATCATTGAAAGCACTTAACACGTTATCAATCAATAATAACAAGCCAATAAGTCAAGGAAATATATCAAACAAGGAACACTCACCTATTTACGTAAAACAACGTGCAAATATCCTTCCGGATATTACCTCAGTCACCGAGAAAACCTAAGAGTAAATGAGAAAGAATATTACAGTCTATGTAGCACAAACAAGTAAGTGAAATCAAAGAAAAACCGGCAAATGATAAGGAAAACGTATAAAGACGCCTTTATAGTGAAAAGGGGAAAACTAACTCAAGCGGGTTATAAAATGTCCGGCGGAAAACACTTGGACCAAAGACAACTCGGACTCCAACGAGATAGGCTAAAAATATTGTTTTCGGAATCGTTTAGATAGTTCAAAATCAACTCATACCCAAGCAGCTAGTATAGAGACTAAACGTCACGATAAAATCATGTGAAAAGGAGGACAATACGACCTTACGTTCACACTTAAAACCTCACTTAAAAGTGGTTCACTTGTGGCCGAGAAAACCCTAAATCATACCTCTATATTTTTGGGAAGGAGTAAGTAGCATTTGAAGTGTTAAACTAAAGAGGTATCCTGTTTTAAAATGGAAAGCCGGTCATGGTATTGGCCAAACAAAAGTATACAAGTTCAAATAGAAACTTAGCCCTCGAGCGAAAATTTGGGCAGCATGCCCTTTGTGTTTACCTAATTTTCCAGCCATTTTGGCTTCATTATTTTTCTCATTCAAGCCCAAGTTTATACACAACACAAATGCATTTCAATAGCCGTTCCATAGGCTCAAGACAATATAAGGACATAAATCAACTAATAACAAATGCGGAAATGAAGTTTACAAAAGACAGATTTGACAGGTTTTTGCGGAATGAAAACATCTGAGGCTACGCTTATCGGATTGGTGTGAAACTTATACTAGTTCAAAGCTAAGACGAAGTCCTACAACTTTCATGAAGATCACTTGGTCAAATTTCCAGTGTAACCTAATCAAATTCCCAATTCACCGAACCAGGTTCCAACTAATCGGCTAATTAACCATACTACATTTAAATTGCCATATCTCAGGCTACCAAAGTCCGTTTAAGGCGTTCTTTGAGGTGTTTAAAAGTTAAGACAGAGTACTAAAACTTTCATGTTTTGGCAAATAGCTAAATCAGCACGGATCATAGTGAATAAACACAGTCAATTGGATGAACTGTCCAAAACGGATCACTGGAAATATCCTAGGGCAGCGAGGGTATTTTGGTCTTTTCACAAGCTACGTTGCTCCGATTGAGCTGAAATTTTGTAGGCACTATAAAATATCATTCTCTACAACTTTCATGTTTTATGCTAAGCCTAATTCGGCCTCTAACCATACGAACTGGAACGGGGCAGAACAGGGTGAAATTTTTTCCAGAAATCTGGAATTTTTGGTTTCAATGGTAACTTTCTTCATTTCTTGCTTCACTTGCTACCAAAACGCCCTATATAATCTTGGATCCAACATATATTAACCATACATCAAGAATAGGCAGCAATCCATCAAACCCTAATTCATGTAACTAAACGGAAAAACACCCAAAACATGATAACAACCATCATTCACCACAAATTTGAGATGCTAAGCTAATTTAAACAAGATCAAGAGTAAGAAATGGGGAAATCATCATCTTTACCTTGCTTAAGTGCTTACCAAGAGCAACCCTAGCTTCCCCTTCAAAATTTCACCAACACCTCACTAACTAAACACTCAAGGATAGCTTTAATCGGTTTAGTTTTCTTTCTTTCTCACTTGGTGGCTAGATTCAAGAAGAAATGGAGCAATTTTCCCTTGGTGTTTTTCCTCTCTCCCTCTCGGCCAAGCAGCAGGAAAAATGAAGAAGAAATGCAGCTCCAAGGTGATAAGAAGGTTGGACAATTGGTCTTGGTCAAGACCCTTAATTGTGTGACACTTGTCACTACCAATTACCAAGCAAAATTTTCTTTTTCTTTCTTGCAATTTCAGCCCCAAAATTCGGTCAAGGCTAGCTGGAAATTAAGGAGATATTTTGCTCAAATATTAATGAGCTTGTATGGTAAGAAAGTAGTGGTCAAGTGGTGCGTTCAGTCGGTAGTGCACGGTTCACGTCGGTTCGCACCGTTTTTCCTTAAATCACACGTACTAGGGTTTTTTACTTCCTATTCACTAACTTTTTATCATTTCTTCTAATCACATATTATTTCTCACCCAAAAGTCACTCTTAATCACCAAATTTGATCCTCGCTCCGTACCGGATAATTTCACGACGGATACACGAAAAACCCTATTTCACTTCGAATTGAAATCGGAAAGGAAAACCCTAATTTCCTATGATCATTGGCACTTTTTCTAGGGTGATTAACTAGCAATATGTTATAGAATAATAATTTCCAAATAATTTTCAAATAAAAGGAAATTTTCAAGAAATATGTAAGGAATTTGCAAGTCCTCACACTCTCTCCCCCTTAAGAAAATTTCGTCCTCGAAATTTTACCTTCAGTTGCCTCAGGCGAATCCGGAACTTGTCGATTGTCTGGTACACTAGTTCGTTTCCCTCTTTCATTCACTTGTGATTTAGCGCCATCCAGTTGCGGAGTATTGCTTTCACGTGACTGTCTCCTCGGACAGTTTCTGACTTGATGATCGCCACTTCCGCAGATTAAACATTTCCGTCCTTTTCTCCAACAATTGCTTTCGGCATGATTTGCCTTTCCACAGTATCCACAAACCACGTGAGAAGCCATCTTTTGGCTTTCTTGAAAACTTTTCCCAGGTCCGATTTGGCTTTCTTTAGTAGACCTTTCATCTACCGCCCCTAATGTCCATGGTGGGCGGAGTAACGGGTTCACTTTCTGCACTTTAGGAGGTGTTATTGTTTCACTTAATTCCTCCACTACACTGCCCGATGTACCCCTTTTCCGGGTCTGGGAGGCTTTTATCTGTGCCTTTGCAGTCTCGATTCTTTGAGCTTTCTCAAGGGCCTCCGTAAACGTGTTCTCACTTGTACCGCCGCTAATGCTTCTTGGATTTCCAAATTCAATCTCTGTATAAACCATCTTACTCTTCGCCGCTCTGTGGCCACCAATTCAGAAGCAAACTTGGATAGTCTTGTATATTTCGTTTCATATTCGGCCACACTTAGCGTTCCCTGGCGTAACCCAATAAACTCCTCCTCTCTCCTCTCTTAGATTAAAGGAGAGAGGTACTTCTCGTTAAATTTCCTTATGAAATTCGCCCATGTCCATACGGTCTGTTCTCTTTCCCACTTTGCTCTAATCACGTTCCACCATACTCGGGCCGGTCCCTCAAATTGGAACACTGCAAAGTTCACTTGCCTTTTCTCAGTGTAGTTTAGAGCTGTGAAGATGTTAACCATGGTTTCTACCCATTGTTCGGCTACGTCCGGATCGGGCCCTCCAAGGAATTTTGGAGGAGCAAACTTCTGGAACCTTTCAAGAGCCTTGTCTTCTCCGATTTCAGGGTTCTGCGGTTGATTCACGGCCATTTGGCCTTGTTGATCCACCAGTCGTGCCAAAGTATTCGTCATCTGTTGCATCGCCGTCGCCATTTGGTCTCCGATTTCTACCCTTGGTCCTTGCTCTTGTTCAACTCTGTTATCCCTTTCTTCTCTTGGCTCCTGGGCTCGCTTAGTCCCACGGCCACGACCTCGTCCTTGACTACGTCTTCCCTCCATATATATTTTCCCCTCTCTTTACTCTTTTTTTTTTAAAAAAAATAATTTAATGAATAAACGCAATAAGGTGACTAAAGTAACTAAAATTTAGGGCGCCAAATACCCAAATAAACATATACACACATAACACACCACATAAACATATCAAGGAAATAAATAATCAAATATACAGATACGTCTCAAGTCAGGCAGATATTCATATACACAGATACACAACTGACGGCATGTAGTGACAATGTACGGGCGAATCAAAAGAAAAGGGATATATCGTCCCACACCCAGTTAGAATAACTCCGTCCGGTCTCTCACGTCACTTTCTATCCGACTCAATGTCCATTAACCTCTTATACTTATTCTAGCCAGACAAAGCCTGTTCATATTCCCAAAATACAAATCTCAAGTACTTAGTACCGTCTCAACTCTGGAGTACTCAGGCACCAGAATCTGAAATAAGATAACTCACCTCTCGAGCTGGCCAGTCCCAAGAGTAAACTATCTACAATCGAAATTCCCACCTGACGTACCTATCTATGGTCCTCAGATGTCATAAGAACATTTAAGGCCTATAACAATTCACAATTCATAGCTTATGCTCGAACGAGCACTTAAATCCTTCATACCTATTCACTACTCAGTCCAGGCTCACTCCGCGCAGAGACCACGCGAAGCAGGCTCTGATACCACCTGTGACAGCCCCACCTCCCCATAAGGCGAACCAAAGGGTTCGGCGGACCGTCTGCCCAGCTCTCGCCAGGACTCAGTCACTCACTCAAGCAAATCAGAAATAAAACCACAAGAAAGAGCAAAACAAGGATCCAAAACTTAAAACAAAATTATGTACATTGTTATCTCAGAAGGAAGTTCATCCGTCGAATATACAAAGGTTCTCAATTCACCATACAACCATCCCGTGCCAAGCACTTGGGCGAGAACCAATACAAAACCAAAGAACTAGACCAAGCTAGTCTATACAGAGCTCTCGTCCTTGCTCGCCTTCCCCTGTTAAGGAAAACAAAACTAAGGGGATGAGCTAAAAGCTCAGTGAGGTTCCGAACACATAAGCAGCAATCCATCCAAAACATTAAATATAGAATTTCAATAATTCAAGTAACATTTACAATGGAAAGCGATAATAACACATACATTAAAAGGATACAGGCTCACAAGGAGCCATTTGTTTGTTCGTTCGTTCGTTCGTTCTCCTGACATTTCCCCTTTTTCCTCCATTCACTTGAAAATGCATTTTTGTAAGTAAAACCCTCGTTCGTTCGTTCATTTCATTCACCCCCTTCCCAGACATTGGCCGGGCTCCACCAGACTTCAAGGTAATACTCGAGTATACCAAACGTTCACACCCAGGGTCACCATATCGCCCGACCGAGTCCGCTTCTGGCTCGAGTCGATCGGTAACGAAGGGCAGGGCCCAGTTTAGCCAAACGGCTTACATTCAGGCGCAACTAGCATTTAGTCATTAATCATTGAAAATTTCACATTTATTTAGGTCAAGTACGATAAAGTACACACTCGCCTAGAAAACTCGTTTTCACAATCATTGAAAGCACTTAACACGTTATCAATCAACAATAACAAGCCAATAAGTCAAGGAAATATATCAAACAAGGAACACTCACCTATTTACGTAAAACAACGTGCAAATATCCTTCCGGATATTACCTCAGTCACCGAGAAAACCTAAGAGTAAATGAGAAAGAATATTACAGTCTATCTAGCACAAACAAGTAAGTGAAATCAAAGAAAAACCAGCAAATGATAAGGAAAACGTATAAAGACGCCTTTATAGTGAAAAGGGGAAAACTAACTCAAGCGGGTTATAAAATGTCCGACGGAAAACACTTGGACCAAAGACAACTCGGACTCCAACGAGATAGGCTAAAAATATTGTTTTCGGAATCGTTTAGATAGTTCAAAATCAACTCATACCCAAGCAGCTAGTATAGAGACTAAACGTCACGATAAAATCATGTGAAAAGGAGGACAATACGACCTTACGTTCACACTTAAAACCTCACTTAAAAGTGGTTCACTTGTGGCCGAGAAAACCCTAAATCATACCTCTATATTTTTGGGAAGGAGTAAGTAGCATTTGAAGTGTTAAACTAAAGAGGTATCCTGTTTTAAAATGGAAAGCCGGTCATGGTATTGGCCAAACAATAGTATACAAGTTCAAATAGAAACTTAGCCCTCGAGCGAAAATTTGGGCAGCATGCCCTTTGTGTTTACCTAATTTTCCAGCCATTTTGGCTTCATTATTTTTCTCATTCAAGCCCAAGTTTATACACAACACAAATGCATTTCAATAGCCGTTCCATAGGCTCAAGACAATATAAGGACATAAATCAACTAATAACAAATGCGGAAATGAAGTTTACAAAAGACAGATTTGACGGGTTTTTGCGGAATGAAAACATCTGAGGCTACGCTTATCGGATTGGTGTGAAACTTATACCAGTTCGAAGCTAAGACGAAGTCCTACAACTTTCATGAAGATCACTTGGTCAAATTTCCAGTGTAACCTAATCAAATTCCCAATTCACCGAACCAGGTTCCAACTAATCGGCTAATTAACCATACTACATTTAAATGGCCATATCTCAGGCTACCAAAGTCCGTTTAAGGCGTTCTTTGAGGTGTTTAAAAGTTAAGACAGAGTAATAAAACTTTCATGTTTTGGCAAATAGCTAAATCAGCACGGATCATAGTGAATAAACACAGTCAATTGGATGAACTGTCCAAAACAGATCACTGGAAATATCCTAGGGCAGCGAGGGTATTTTGGTCTTTTCACAGGCTACGTTGCTCCGATTGAGCTGAAATTTTGTAGGCACTATAAAATATCATTATCTACAACTTTCATGTTTTATGCTAAGCCTAATTAGGCCTCTAACCATACGAACTGGAACGGGGCAGAACAGGGTGAAATTTTTTCCAGAAATCTGGAATTTTTGGTTTCAATGGTAACTTTCTTCATTTCTTGCTTCACTTGCTACCTAAACGCCCTATATAATCTTGGATCCAACATATATTAACCATACATCAAGTATAGGCAGCAATCCATCAAACCCTAATTCATGTAACTAAAAGGAAAAACACCCAAAACATGATAACAACCATCATTCACCACAAATTTGAGATGCTAAGCTAATTTAAACAAGATCAAGAGTAAGAAATGGGGAAATCATCATCTTTACCTTGCTTAAGTGCTTACCAAGAGCAACCCTAGCTTCCCCTTCAAAATTTCACCAACACCTCACTAACTAAACACTCAAGGATAGCTTTAATCTGTTTAGTTTTCTTTCTTTGTCACTTGGTGGCTAGATTCAAGGAGAAATGGAGCAATTTTCCCTTGGTGTTTTTTCCTCTCTCCCTCTCGGCCAAGCAGCAGGAAAAATGAAGAAGAAATGCAGCTCCAAGGTGATAAGAAGGTTGGACAATTGGTCTTGGTCAAGACCCTTAATTGTGTGACACTTGTCACTACCAATTACCAAGCAAAATTTTCTTTTTCTTTCTTGCAATTTCAGCCCCAAAATTCGGTCAAGGCTAGCTGGAAATTAAGGAGATATTTTGGTCAAATATTAATGAGCTTGTATGGTAAGAAAGTAGTGGTCAAGTGGTGCGTTCAATCGGTAGTGCACGGTTCACGTCGGTTCGCACCGTTTTTCCTTAAATCACACGTACTAGGGTTTTTTACTTCCTATTCACTAACTTTTTATCATTTCTTCTAATCACATATTATTTCTCACCCAAAAGTCACTCTTAATAACCAAATTTGATCCTCGCTCCGTACCGGATAATTTCACGACGGATACACGAAAAACCCTATTTCACTTCGAATTGAAATCGGAAAGGAAAACCCTAATTTCCTATGATCATTGGCACTTTTTCTAGGGTGATTAAGTAGCAATATGGTATAGAATAATAATTTTCAAATAAAAGGAAATTTTCAAGAAATATGTAAGGAATTTGCAAGTCCTCACACTCTCTCCCCCTTAAGAAAATTTCGTCCTCGAAATTTTAACTTCAGTTGCCTCAGACGAATCCGGAACTTGTCGATTGTCTAAAGCATAAACCTTTTCTGGTACACTAGTTCGTTTCCCTCTTTCATTCACTTGTGATTTAGCGCCATCCAGTTGCGGAGTATTGCTTTCACGTGACTGTCTCCTCGGACAGTTTCTGACTTGATGATCGCCACTTCCGCAGATTAAACATTTCCGTCCTTTTCTCCAACAATTGCTTTCGGCATGATTTGCCTTTCCACAGTATCTACAAACCACGGGAGAAGCCATCTTTTGGCTTTCTTGAAAACTTTTCCCAGGTCCGATTTGGCTTTCTTTAGTAGACCTTTCATCTACCGCCCCTAATGTCCATGGTGGGCGGAGTAACGGGTTCACTTTCTGCACTTTAGGAGGTGTTATTGTTTCACTTAATTCCTCCACTACACTGCCCGATGTACCCCTTTTCCGGGTCTGGGAGGCTTTTATCTGTGCCTTTGCAGTCTCGATTCTTTGAGCTTTCTCAAGGGCCTCCGTAAACGTGTTCTCACTTGTACCGCCGCTAATGCTTCTTGGATTTCCAAATTCAATCTCTGTATAAACCATCTTACTCTTCGCCGCTCTGTGGCCACCAATTCAGAAGCAAACTTGGATAGTCTTGTATATTTCGTTTCATATTCGGCCACACTTAGCGTTCCCTGGCGTAACCCAATAAACTCCTCCTCTCTCCTCTCTTAGATTAAAGGAGAGAGGTACTTCTCGTTAAATTTCCTTATGAAATTCGCCCATGTCAATACGGTCTGTTCTCTTTCCCACTTTGCTCTAATCACGTTCCACCATACTCGGGCCGGTCCCTCAAATTGGAACACTGCAAAGTTCACTTGCCTTTTCTCAGTGTAGTTTAGAGCTGTGAAGATGTTAACCATGGTTTCTACCCATTGTTCGGCTACGTCCGGATCGGGCCCTCCAAGGAATTTTGGAGGAGCAAACTTCTGGAACCTTTCAAGAGCCTTGTCTTCTCCGATTTCAGGGTTCTGCGGTTGATTCACGGCCATTTGGCCTTGTTGATCCACCAGTCGTGCCAAAGTATTCGTCATCTGTTGCATCGCCGTCGCCATTTGGTCTCCGATTTCTACCCTTGGTCCTTGCTCTTGTTCAACTCTGTTATCCCTTTCTTCTCTTGGCTCCTGGGCTCGCTTAGTCCCACGGCCACGACCTCGTCCTTGACTACGTCTTCCCTCCATATATATTTTCCCCACTCTTTTCTCTTTTTTTTTTTTTAAAAAAAATAATTTAATGAATAAACGCAATAAGGTGACTAAAGTAACTAAAATTTAAGGCTCCAAATACCCAAATAAACATATACACACATAACACACCACATAAACATATCAAGGAAATAAATAATCAAATATACAGATACGTCTCAAGTCAGGCAGATATTCATATACACAGATACACAACTGACGGCATGTAGTGACAATGTACGGGCGAATCAAAAGAAAAGGGATATATCGTCCCACACCCAGTTAGAATAACCCCGTCCGGTCTCTCACGTCACTTTCTATCCGACTCAATGTCCATTAACCTCTTATACTTATTCTAGCCAGACAAAGCCTGTTCATATTCCTAAAATACAAATCTCAAGTACTTAGTACCGTCTCAACTCTGGAGTACTCAGGCACCAGAATCTGAAATAAGATAACTCACCTCTCGAGCTGGCCAGTCCCAAGAGTAAACTATCTACAATCGAAATTCCCACCTGACGTACCTATCTATGGTCCTCAGATGTCATAAGAACATTTAAGGCCTATAACAATTCACAATTCATAGCTTATGCTCGAACGAGCACTTAAATCCTTCATACCTATTCACTACTCAGTCCAGGCTCACTCCGCGCAGAGACCACGCGAAGCAGGCTCTGATACCACCTGTGACAGCCCCACCTCCCCATAAGGCGAACCAAAGGGTTCGGCGGACCGTCTGCCCAGCTCTCGCCAGGACTCAGTCACTCACTCAAGCAAATCAGAAATAAAACCACAAGAAAGAGCAAAACAAGGATCCAAAACTTAAAACAAAATTATGTACATTGTTATCTCAGAAGGAAGTTCATCCGTCGAATATACAAAGGTTCTCAATTCACCATACAACCATCCCGTGCCAAGCACTTGGGCGAGAACCAATACAAAACCAAAGAACTAGACCAAGCTAGTCTATACAGAGCTCTCGTCCTTGCTCGCCTTCCCCTGTTAAGGAAAACAAAACTAAGGGGATGAGCTAAAAGCTCAGTGAGGTTCCGAACACATAAGCAGCAATCCATCCAAAACATTAAATATAGAATTTCAATAATTCAAGTAACATTTACAATGGAAAGCGATAATAACACATACATTAAAAGGATACAGGCTCACAAGGAGCCATTTGTTTGTTTGTTCGTTCGTTCGTTCTCCTGACATTTCCCCTTATTCCTCCATTCACTTGAAAATGCATTTTTGTAAGTAAAACCCTCGTTCGTTCGTTCATTTCATTCACCCCCTTCCCAGACATTGGCCGGGCTCCACCAGACTTCAAGGTAATACTCGAGTATACCAAACGTTCACACCCAGGGTCACCATATCGCCCGACCGAGTCCGCTTCTGGCTCGAGTCGATCGGTAACGAAGGGCAGGGCCCAGTTTAGCCAAACGGCTTACATTCATGCGCAACTAGCATTTAGTCATTAATCATTGAAAATTTCACATTTATTTAGGTCAAGTCCGATAAAGTACACACTCGCCTAGAAAACTCATTTTAACAATCATTGAAAGCACTTAACACGTTATCAATCAATAATAACAAGCCAATAAGTCAAGGAAATATAACAAACAAGGAACACTCACCTATTTACGTAAAACAACGTGCAAATATCCTTCCGGATATTACCTCAGTCACCGAGAAAACCTAAGAGTAAATGAGAAAGAATATTACAGTCTATCTAGCACAAACAAGTAAGTGAAATCAAAGAAAAACCGGCAAATGATAAGGAAAACGTATAAAGACGCCTTTATAGTGAAAAGGGGAAAACTAACTCAAGCGGGTTATAAAATGTCCGGCGGAAAACACTTGGACCAAAGACAACTCGGACTCCAACGAGATAGGCTAAAAATATTGTTTTCGGAATCGTTTAGATAGTTCAAAATCAACTCATACCCAAGCAGCTAGTATAGAGACTAAACGTCACGATAAAATCATGTGAAAAGGAGGACAATACGACCTTACGTTCACACTTAAAACCTCACTTAAAAGTGGTTCACTTGTGGCCAAGAAAACCCTAAATCATACCTCTATATTTTTGGGAAGGAGTAAGTAGCATTTGAAGTGTTAAACTAAAGAGGTATCCTGTTTTAAAATGTAAAGCCGGTCATGGTATTGGCCAAACAAAAGTATACAAGTTCAAATAGAAACTTAGCCCTCTAGCGAAAATTTGGGCAGCATGCCCTTTGTGTTTACCTAATTTTCCAGCCATTTTGGCTTCATTATTTTTCTCATTCAAGCCCAAGTTTATACACAACACAAATGCATTTCAATAGCCGTTCCATAGGCTCAAGACAATATAAGGACATAAATCAACTAATAACAAATGCGGAAATGAAGTTTACAAAAGACAGATTTGACGGGTTTTTGCGGAATGAAAACATCTGAGGCTACGCTTATCGGATTGGTGTGAAACTTATACCAGTTCGAAGCTAAGACGAAGTCCTACAACTTTCATGAAGATCACTTGGTCAAATTTCCAGTGTAACCTAATCAAATTCCCAATTCACCGAACCAGGTTCCAACTAATCGCCTAATTAACCATACTACATTTAAATGGCCATATCTCAGGCTACCAAAGTCCGTTTAAGGCGTTCTTTGAGGTGTTTAAAAGTTAAGACAGAGTACTAAAACTGTCATGTTTTGGCAAATAGCTAAATCAGCACGGATCATAGTGAATAAACACAGTCAATTGGATGAACTGTCCAAAACGGATCACTGGAAATATCCTAGGGCAGCGAGGGTATTTTGGTCTTTTCACAGGCTACGTTGCTCCGATTGAGCTGAAATTTTGTAGGCACTATAAAATATCATTCTCTACAACTTTCATGTTTTATGCTAAGCCTAATTAGGCCTCTAACCATACGAACTGGAACGGGGCAGAACAGGGTGAAATTTTTTCCAGAAATCTGGAATTTTTGGTTTCAATGGTAACTTTCTTCATTTCTTGCTTCACTTGCTACCAAAACGCCCTATATAATCTTGGATCCAACATATATTAACCATACATCAAGAATAGGCAGCAATCCATCAAACCCTAATTCATGTAACTAAAAGGAAAAACACCCAAAACATGATAACAACCATCATTCACCACAAATTTGAGATGCTAAGCTAATTTAAACAAGATCAAGAGTAACTGATACGTTCCTCGATCACCACGTTTCGAGACACGTAGCACGTTTGCCCAAGGATCTAGCGAGGATGTCCAACGCTTGGAATTGCGGGATCTAGAACCAAACGGACGACACGATTTGATTCAAGACGGTAGATGACACTCCGATGAAGGTGAATACTCCAGGGGAATAGGTCGGTAGAACAATCTAGGACAGGACGCAAGACTGCTCAAAACCCTTGCCAAAGCAAGTAAAGGGGTCGAATCTCTCTCTCAAGAACAATCGAAAATATGCAAAACTTTATTGATAAAACGTCTCCCCTTTATTCATACAAAGCAAGCCTTTATATAGGCAAAGCTAATGAAACCCTAATATCCGAAACCCTAATATCGCAAAGCTAGATGGTCGGCCACTCCTTGGACAAGGTGGGCCGACCCATGGACTCAATTAAAAAAAGGCCTAGTGGTTCGGCCATCCTTAGACAAAGGTGGGCCGAATCCATGGCTAACAAAAGGACTAATCTAAACTTAAGACTCCTAACACTAAGGCCTAATCGGTCATGGCCCACTTGGCTCTTCGCGGGCTCTCTTCACGGGCTTGGATCATCCTGTAGACAACTGGGTTATCACCTTCTAAGCCTTCAATGTCTCGATGAACTCCTTGTTGGTCTTGAACATTCCGTACAAGGGCTTGGAGTGATTCCCTGAATTGCTTGGCCCGTGCACATGTGATTGGGCCCAATGGAACTCGGATTGGGCCATTACGTGGGCCAAGGTCCGTGCACACATCAGTCCCCTCCTCTTGAGAAGGATTTGTCCTCAAATCTGGATGGAGAAGAATGATACTAATGAGAGTGGGTAGTGTGACACCCAAGTCTCCACATATTGGCCCTCTTAGATTGAAGGATACTTGCATATGTTATGATTAAGATAATTTGGTGCACATGTCTCTTAGTCAGCTTCAAAGGGTTCTCAAACAAGGACATTCTCCAAGGTAGGAAAGAACGTGTATAAGGCTTGTGAACGTTCCAGGTTGCAACCCAAAGCTCGGTAATTAGCCTTCGCACCCGGACATTCACATGCACTTCATAACGATGTTCATTGAAACTAGAAAAGCCTCGAACCTGGTTGTGCAAGGTGGTGTAATTCAGCCCTAGGCACTGAATCGGCGCAACTTTCCACTCTAGAGGTGGGACACTGAGCCACCCGTGTTGCACATCCATAGAAACACGAACCAGTGAGGTAAAAACAGCACTCGGATCTTGATTGACACCCTTGCGGGCATCACCCAACATAAACGGCAGGAATGAAGTGAAACGCACTCCATACAAATCGTATGAATTTACGCAAGTTGGGGTTGGTGAAATAAGCTCGTGGTGACTAGTTTTTGGACATGTGAAGAAGCACGAACGTGCACCACTTGCAGCAGGAATAAGCACGAAATCGGGTTGCAAGTCTTTAGCCATAGTTGGGAAATTGTGGACAGCGTTAGAACCTATGAAAACAAAATAACCTTCAGCTTGGAGCAATTCAGAAATTGGGTAAAGGACTAATGGGACATTATTAGCTAGATGGTAAGAAGGTGTAGAACAAGATTTAAATGAGAAAACTCCCTTTGACACTTCGATATTCCTTCCACCAATTGATTCAACTTGAGATTCCAGTGCTAGTCCTTGACACTTCTCATCAACACCTACATGCTCAAAATAAGGCAAAGGTGATGAACGAACCATAGGTAAAGAACAAGAAGTAGAATCTGGAATTTCCCTTTTAAGATGAGCTCGAATGAATCCTCCAATGGTGCGGACAGATTGGAATGGACATTGTTCCATGAATTGATACCAAAGAGATTTAGTTCCTAGAAGACAAACTCCATGGAAACTCGCAAGGTGTCCAAGTGACTTCGGGATGGAACATGCCATGACCAACTCTACTTGACTTTGTGTAACCTACACAAAAGAAGAGGTACTAAACAAAACACATGTTAGCCGGTTAGCCAACAAAATGGTCACAGTTTCAGCCTTTGTAAACACGGCCAACTCCTCCTTTTTACTCTTCACTAAGGCCAAATTATTCTTGTCTTTTTCCACTCCATTCTTCTCGGACCATTGCTCACGCATGGTACATGAGGTTTGATTTTCATTGTCTAGCTCATGTTCATGGCTCAGTTGTAACTCACTCCTATTTGGCTCTTCAATCAACGAGGGACTAGACTGAATGTTTCCTTTATTACCACCGGTTGGCACATGGTTAAGTTGCTCCAAGTGTGAATCCAGCACTTGGCTAAGTCTTTCCATCATGTCATCAATCAATGCTTCAGTCCGACTTCGGAATTTTTCCTTTGATTCACGAGGCTTTGACTCAATTCGAGAATTCTCAAACTCCTCGTCTTGATTGTCAAGACACTTCTTAGATGCACCTCGTTTGCTTGAAGTTGACCTCGATTTAGATGCTCTACGCAGACTTCTTTGCTCCTTCTCATACTCATCACAATCTTTTTTATACCTTTCATATACACACAAAGCACGGTGGCGTTGCATCTCCTCCCGGAGTGAATGATACCCATGTTGTGAACTGGATTGCATGGAACTAGAGTACTTGTGAGTAGGCATCTTGAGACCCCTCCTCTTGAGAGGCTCATTCTCCAAGAATTCTTGGTTGTATCGGTAAGACGCAACTTCTCTAGGCATGAGTGCGTGACCTGCCAAAATGGTAAGCAAAGAAAAGGAGATTCCTCACGTCACACAAGCTCACGTGTTTGTGCTCATCCCTCGTGTATCTCTCGAAGCGTTCTAATGGACTTACCAAATACCTTTACCTGTTGGATTAGATAGTTGAGAAATGCTGCTCAAGTCCAACAACCGTAACCAACCTTTCCACAAGTGTAACCACAAGAATGTAGGAGAAAATGTAGGAAAGTGTTCCTAAAATCTAGGAGAAAATATAGGAGCAAATGTAGGAGAAAATGTAGGAAAGTTTCCTAAAATCTAGGAAGAGAATATAGGAGATTTTCCTAAAGTGGATGAGAGAATATAGGAGAGGTCCTAAAAATGGATGAGAGAATTTGAGGAGAGTTTCCTAAAAAATGGATGAGAGAATTTAGGAAAGTTTCCAAAAAATAGATGAGAGAGTTTTAGGAAAATTTCCTAGAAATGGATGAGAGAGTTTTTAGGAAAATTTCCAAAAAAAAAATGGATGAGAGAATTTAGGAAAGTTTCCAAAAAATGGATGAGAGAATTTAGGAAAATTTCCTAAAAATAGATGAGAGACCTTAGGAAAGTTTCCAAAAAAAAATGGATGAGAGAGTTTGGGAAATTTCCTAAAAAGGTAGGAGAGAGAGTGTCCAAGTGAGTACAAAGAGTTATCCAAGTGCTTTACTTAGTTTCCTAATTGATTTTGGAAACAAGTTAGTTTTGGAAACCCTTTGAAAATCCTTTTCCTCTTGAACAACTTTTGGTAACCTTCTTGAAACAACTTTTGGTAATCTTCTTGAAACAACTTTTGGTAACTTCCAAATTCTACTCCAAGAAAGATTGCACAAATCAGATTTGGTTCCCTATTCAAAACAATTCGGTTGCCACTTTCTTTCCTTTCTTTTTTTTTTTTCTTGCCAACCGATTCCTCTTTTCTTTTTTTTTCTTTTCGTTTTTGTTTTCTGTTTTTTTTTCTCTAATTACAACTATCAACCACGACACAAAACAAGGAAGTCCACAAATAATAACTACCAAGAACTCCAAGATCTTTCAAGAACTTCCAAGGAAGTTGTCAGGAACTTCAGAAATTTCAAGATTGTGGTCAAGAATTCAAGAAGTTCAAGACTATTGTAAGTTCTCTTCAAAATTCACAAAATTCCAACAAGTTTTGCCAAAATCCAGATTTGAAAACCAAGTAAACAAGTTGGATAACACAAACAACAAGGCTGGACAGATTTGTATTCGGTGAACAGTAACTATGAACAGTATCGGTGAACAGTACGATGAACAGTACCGGTGAACAGTTCCTCGATCACCACGTTTCGAGACACGTAGCACGTTTGCCCAAGGATCTAGCGAGGATGTCCAACGCTTGGAATTGCGGGATCTAGAACCAAACGGACGACACGATTTGATTCAAGACGGTAGACGACACTCCGATGAAGGTGAATACTCCAGGGGAATAGGTCGGTAGAACAATCTAGGACAGGACGCAAGACTGCTCAAAACCCTTGCAAAAGCAAGTAAAGGGGTCGAATCTCTCTCTCAAGAACAATCGAAAATATGCAAAACTTTATTGATAAAACGTCTCCCCTTTATTCATACAAAGCAAGCCTTTATATAGGCAAAGCTAATGAAACCCTAATATCCGAAACCCTAATATCGCAAAGCTAGATGGTCGGCCACTCCTTGGACAAGGTGGGCCGACCCATGGACTCAATTAAAAAAAGGCCTAGTGGTTCGGCCATCCTTAGACAAAAGTGGGCCGAATCCATGGCTAACAAAAGGACTAATCTAAACTTAAGACTCCTAACACTAAGGCCTAATCGGTCATGGCCCACTTGGCTCTTCGCGGGCTCTCTTCACGGGCTTGGATCATCGTGTAGACAACTGGGTTATCACCTTCTAAGCCTTCAATGTCTCGATGAACTCCTTGTTGGCGGTGAACAGTGACTCTTTTTTTTTTTTTTTTGAACAAGGTAGCGGAAAGTACTAAGAATTCTACGACACAACTACGAAAAATATGGATATAACGAAAGATACCTCTACCAAAGCTCTGAAGCCAACTGATACGTTCCTCGATCACCACGTTTCGAGACACGTAGCACGTTTGCCCAAGGATCTAGCGAGGATGTCCAACGCTTGGAATTGCGGGATCTAGAACCAAACGGACGACACGATTTGATTCAAGACGGTAGACGACACTCCGATGAAGGTGAATACTCCAGGGGAATAGGTCGGTAGAACAATCTAGGACAGGACGCAAGACTGCTCAAAACCCTTGCCAAAGCAAGTAAAGGGGTCGAATCTCTCTCTCAAGAACAATCGAAAATATGCAAAACTTTATTGATAAAACGTCTCCCCTTTATTCATACAAAGCAAGCCTTTATATAGGCAAAGCTAATGAAACCCTAATATCCGAAACCCTAATATCGCAAAGCTAGATGGTCGGCCACTCCTTGGACAAGGTGGGCCGACCCATGGACTCAATTAAAAAAAGGCCTAGTGGTTCGGCCATCCTTAGACAAAGGTGGGCCGAATCCATGGCTAACAAAAGGACTAATCTAAACTTAAGACTCCTAACACTAAGGCCTAATCGGTCATGGCACACTTGGCTCTTCGCGGGCTCTCTTCACGGGCTTGGATCATCGTGTAGACAACTGGGTTATCACCTTCTAAGCCTTCAATGTCTCGATGAACTCCTTGTTGGTCTTGAACATTCCGTACAAGGGCTTGGAGTGATTCCCTGAATTGCTTGGCCCGTGCACATGTGATTGGGCCCAATGGAACTCGGATTGGGCCATTACGTGGGCCAAGGTCCGTGCACACATCAGTAAGAAATGGGGAAATCATCATCTTTACCTTGCTTAAGTGCTTACCAAGAGCAACCCTAGCTTCCCCTTCAAAATTTCACCAACACCTCACTAACTAAACACTCAAGGATAGCTTTAATCGGTTTAGTTTTCTTTCTTTGTCACTTGGTGGCTAGATTCAAGGAGAAATGGAGCAATTTTCCCTTGGTGTTTTTTCCTCTCTCCCTCTCGGCCAAGCAGCAGGAAAAATGAAGAAGAAATGCAGCTCCAAGGTGATAAGAAGGTTGGACAATTGGTCTTGGTCAAGACCCTTAATTGTGTGACACTTGTCACTACCAATTACCAAGCAAAATTTTCTTTTTCTTTCTTGCAATTTCAGCCCCAAAATTCGGTCAAGGCTAGCTGGAAATTAAGGAGATATTTTGGTCAAATATTAATGAGCTTGTATGGTAAGAAAGTAGTGGTCAAGTGGTGCGTTCAATCGGTAGTGCACGGTTCACGTCGGTTCGCACCGTTTTTCCTTAAATCACACGTACTAGGGTTTTTTACTTCCTATTCACTAACTTTTTATCATTTCTTCTAATCACATATTATTTCTCACCCAAAAGTCACTCTTAATAACCAAATTTGATCCTCGCTCCGTACCGGATAATTTCACGACGGATACACGAAAAACCCTATTTCACTTCGAATTGAAATCGGAAAGGAAAACCCTAATTTCCTATGATCATTGGCACTTTTTCTAGGGTGATTAAGTAGCAATATGGTATAGAATAATAATTTTCAAATAAAAGGAAATTTTCAAGAAATATGTAAGGAATTTGCAAGTCCTCACACTCTCTCCCCCTTAAGAAAATTTCGTCCTCGAAATTTTAACTTCAGTTGCCTCAGACGAATCCGGAACTTGTCGATTGTCTAAAGCATAAACCTTTTCTGGTACACTAGTTCGTTTCCCTCTTTCATTCACTTGTGATTTAGCTCCATCCAGTTGCGGAGTATTGCTTTCACGTGACTGTCTCCTCGGACAGTTTCTGACTTGATGATCGCCACTTCCGCAGATTAAACATTTCCGTCCTTTTCTCCAACAATTGCTTTCGGCATGATTTGCCTTTCCACAGTATCCACAAACCACGTGAGAAGCCATCTTTTGGCTTTCTTGAAAACTTTTCCCAGGTCCGATTTGGCTTTCTTTAGTAGACCTTTCATCTACCGCCCCTAATGTCCATGGTGGGCGGAGTAACGGGTTCACTTTCTGCACTTTAGGAGGTGTTATTGTTTCACTTAATTCCTCCACTACACTGCCCGATGTACCCCTTTTCCGGGTCTGGGAGGCTTTTATCTGTGCCTTTGCAGTCTCGATTCTTTGAGCTTTCTCAAGGGCCTCCGTAAACGTGTTCTCACTTGTACCGCCGCTAATGCTTCTTGGATTTCCAAATTCAATCTCTGTATAAACCATCTTACTCTTCGCCGCTCTGTGGCCACCAATTCAGAAGCAAACTTGGATAGTCTTGTATATTTCGTTTCATATTCGGCCACACTTAGCGTTCCCTGGCGTAACCCAATAAACTCCTCCTCTCTCCTCTCTTAGATTAAAGGAGAGAGGTACTTCTCGTTAAATTTCCTTATGAAATTCGCCCATGTCAATACGGTCTGTTCTCTTTCCCACTTTGCTCTAATCACGTTCCACCATACTCGGGCCGGTCCCTCAAATTGGAACACTGCAAAGTTCACTTGCCTTTGCTCAGTGTAGTTTAGAGCTGTGAAGATGTTAACCATGGTTTCTACCCATTGTTCGGCTACGTCCGGATCGGGCCCTCCAAGGAATTTTGGAGGAGCAAACTTCTGGAACCTTTCAAGAGCCTTGTCTTCTCCGATTTCAGGGTTCTGCGGTTGATTCACGGCCATTTGGCCTTGTTGATCCACCAGTCGTGCCAAAGTATTCGTCATCTGTTGCATCGCCGTCGCCATTTGGTCTCCGATTTCTACCCTTGGTCCTTGCTCTTGTTCAACTCTGTTTTCCCTTTCTTCTCTTGGCTCCTGGGCTCGCTTAGTCCCACGGCCACGACCTCGTCCTTGACTACGTCTTCCCTCCATATATATTTTCCCCTCTCTTTACTCTTTTTTTTTTAAAAAAAATAATTTAATGAATAAACGCAATAAGGTGACTAAAGTAACTAAAATTTAGGGCGCCAAATACCCAAATAAACATATACACACATAACACACCACATAAACATATCAAGGAAATAAATAATCAAATATACAGATACGTCTCAAGTCAGGCAGATATTCATATACACAGATACACAACTGACGGCATGTAGCGACAATATACGGGCGAATCAAAAGAAAAGGGATATATCGTCCCACACCCAGTTAGAATAACCCCGTCCGGTCTCTCACGTCACTTTCTATCCGACTCAATGTCCATTAACCTCTTATACTTATTCTAGCCAGACAAAGCCTGTTCATATTCCCAAAATACAAATCTCAAGTACTTAGTACCGTCTCAACTCTGGAGTACTCAGGCACCAGAATCTGAAATAAGATAACTCACCTCTCGAGCTGGCCAGTCCCAAGAGTAAACTATCTACAATCGAAATTCCCACCTGACGTACCTATCTATGGTCCTCAGATGTCATAAGAACATTTAAGGCCTATAACAATTCACAATTCATAGCTTATGCTCGAACGAGCACTTAAATCCTTCATACCTATTCACTACTCAGTCCAGGCTCACTCCGCGCAGAGACCACGCGAAGCAGGCTCTGATACCACCTGTGACAGCCCCACCTCCCCTAAGGCGAACCAAAGGGTTCGGCGGACCGTCTGCCCAGCTCTCGCCAGGACTCAGTCACTCACTCAAGCAAATCAGAAATAAAACCACAAGAAAGAGCAAAACAAGGATCCAAAACTTAAAACAAAATTATATACATTGTTATCTCAGAAGGAAGTACATCCGTCGAATATACAAAGGTTCTCAATTCACCATACAACCATCCCGTGCCAAGCACTAGGGCGAGAACCAATACAAAACCAAAGAACTAGACCAAGCTAGTCTATACAGAGCTCTCGTCCTTGCTCGCCTTCCCCTGTTAAGGAAAACAAAACTAAGGGGATGAGCTAAAAGCTCAGTGAGGTTCCGAACACATAAGCAGCAATCCATCCAAAACATTAAATATAGAATTTCAATAATTCAAGTAACATTTACAATGGAAAGCGATAATAACACATACATTAAAAGGATACAGGCTCACAAGGAGCCATTTGTTTGTTCGTTCGTTCGTTCGTTCTCCTGACATTTCCCCTTATTCCTCCATTCACTTGAAAATGCATTTTTGTAAGTAAAACCCTCGTTCGTTCGTTCATTTCATTCACCCCCTTCCCAGACATTGGCCGGGCTCCACCAGACTTCAAGGTAATACTCGAGTATACCAAACGTTCACACCCAGGGTCACCATATCGCCCGACCGAGTCCGCTTCTGGCTCGAGTCGATCGGTAACGAAGGGCAGGGCCCAGTTTAGCCAAACGGCTTACATTCATGCGCAACTAGCATTTAGTCATTAATCATTGAAAATTTCACATTTATTTAGGTCAAGTACGATAAAGTACACACTCGCCTAGAAAACTCGTTTTAACAATCATTGAAAGCACTTAACACGTTATCAATCAATAATAACAAGCCAATAAGTCAAGGAAATATATCAAACAAGGAACACTCACCTATTTACGTAAAACAACGTGCAAATATCCTTCCGGATATTACCTCAGTCACCGAGAAAACCTAAGAGTAAATGAGAAAGAATATTACAGTCTATCTAGCACAAACAAGTAAGTGAAATCAAAGAAAAACCAGCAAATGATAAGGAAAACGTATAAAGACGCCTTTATAGTGAAAAGGGGAAAACTAACTCAAGCGGGTTATAAAATGTCCGACGGAAAACACTTGGACCAAAGACAACTCGGACTCCAACGAGATAGGCTAAAAATATTGTTTTCGGAATCGTTTAGATAGTTCAAAATCAACTCATACCCAAGCAGCTAGTATAGAGACTAAACGTCACGATAAAATCATGTGAAAAGGAGGACAATACGACCTTACGTTCACACTTAAAACCTCACTTAAAAGTGGTTCACTTGTGGCCGAGAAAACCCTAAATCATACCTCTATATTTTTGGGAAGGAGTAAGTAGCATTTGAAGTGTTAAACTAAAGAGGTATCCTGTTTTAAAATGGAAAGCCGGTCATGGTATTGGCCAAACAAAAGTATACAAGTTCAAATAGAAACTTAGCCCTCGAGCGAAAATTTGGGCAGCATGCCCTTTGTGTTTACCTAATTTTCCAGCCATTTTGGCTTCATTATTTTTCTCATTCAAGCCCAAGTTTATACACAACACAAATGCATTTCAATAGCCGTTCCATAGGCTCAAGACAATATAAGGACATAAATCAACTAATAACAAATGCGGAAATGAAGTTTACAAAAGACAGATTTGACGGGTTTTTGCGGAATGAAAACATCTGAGGCTACGCTTATCGGATTGGTGTGAAACTTATACCAGTTCGAAGCTAAGACGAAGTCCTACAACTTTCATGAAGATCACTTGGTCAAATTTCCAGTGTAACCTAATCAAATTCCCAATTCACCGAACCAGGTTCCAACTAATCGGCTAATTAACCATA
Organism: Coffea eugenioides; assembly: GCF_003713205.1. NCBI lineage: Eukaryota > Viridiplantae > Streptophyta > Magnoliopsida > Gentianales > Rubiaceae > Coffea > Coffea eugenioides. Next base: position 6,335 of record NW_020862644.1, on the reverse strand, counting down.
CTACATTTAAATGGCCATATCTCAGGCTACCAAAGTCCGTTTAAGGCGTTCTTTGAGGTGTTTAAAAGTTAAGACAGAGTAATAAAACTTTCATGTTTTGGCAAATAGCTAAATCAGCACGGATCATAGTGAATAAACACAGTCAATTGGATGAACTGTCCAAAACAGATCACTGGAAATATCCTAGGGCAGCGAGGGTATTTTGGTCTTTTCACAGGCTACGTTGCTCCGATTGAGCTGAAATTTTGTAGGCACTATAAAATATCATTATCTACAACTTTCATGTTTTATGCTAAGCCTAATTCGGCCTCTAACCATACGAACTGGAACGGGGCAGAACAGGGTGAAATTTTTTCCAGAAATCTGGAATTTTTGGTTTCAATGGTAACTTTCTTCATTTCTTGCTTCACTTGCTACCAAAACGCCCTATATAATCTTGGATCCAACATATATTAACCATACATCAAGAATAGGCAGCAATCCATCAAACCCTAATTCATGTAACTAAAAGGAAAAACACCCAAAACATGATAACAACCATCATTCACCACAAATTTGAGATGCTAAGCTAATTTAAACAAGATCAAGAGTAAGAAATGGGGAAATCATCATCTTTACCTTGCTTAAGTGCTTACCAAGAGCAACCCTAGCTTCCCCTTCAAAATTTCACCAACACCTCACTAACTAAACACTCAAGGATAGCTTTAATCTGTTTAGTTTTCTTTCTTTGTCACTTGGTGGCTAGATTCAAGGAGAAATGGAGCAATTTTCCCTTGGTGTTTTTTCCTCTCTCCCTCTCGGCCAAGCAGCAGGAAAAATGAAGAAGAAATGCAGCTCCAAGGTGATAAGAAGGTTGGACAATTGGTCTTGGTCAAGACCCTTAATTGTGTGACACTTGTCACTACCAATTACCAAGCAAAATTTTCTTTTTCTTTCTTGCAATTTCAGCCCCAAAATTCGGTCAAGGCTAGCTGGAAATTAAGGAGATATTTTGGTCAAATATTAATGAGCTTGTATGGTAAGAAAGTAGTGGTCAAGTGGTGCGTTCAATCGGTAGTGCACGGTTCACGTCGGTTCGCACCGTTTTTCCTTAAATCACACGTACTAGGGTTTTTTACTTCCTATTCACTAACTTTTTATCATTTCTTCTAATCACATATTATTTCTCACCCAAAAGTCACTCTTAATAACCAAATTTGATCCTCGCTCCGTACCGGATAATTTCACGACGGATACACGAAAAACCCTATTTCACTTCGAATTGAAATCGGAAAGGAAAACCCTAATTTCCTATGATCATTGGCACTTTTTCTAGGGTGATTAAGTAGCAATATGGTATAGAATAATAATTTTCAAATAAAAGGAAATTTTCAAGAAATATGTAAGGAATTTGCAAGTCCTCACACTCTCTCCCCCTTAAGAAAATTTCGTCCTCGAAATTTTAACTTCAGTTGCCTCAGACGAATCCGGAACTTGTCGATTGTCTAAAGCATAAACCTTTTCTGGTACACTAGTTCGTTTCCCTCTTTCATTCACTTGTGATTTAGCTCCATCCAGTTGCGGAGTATTGCTTTCACGTGACTGTCTCCTCGGACAGTTTCTGACTTGATGATCGCCACTTCCGCAGATTAAACATTTCCGTCCTTTTCTCCAACAATTGCTTTCGGCATGATTTGCCTTTCCACAGTATCCACAAACCACGTGAGAAGCCATCTTTTGGCTTCTTGAAAACTTTTCCCAGGTCCGATTTGGCTTTCTTTAGTAGACCTTTCATCTACCGCCCCTAATGTCCATGGTGGGCGGAGTAACGGGTTCACTTTCTGCACTTTAGGAGGTGTTATTGTTTCACTTAATTCCTCCACTACACTGCCCGATGTACCCCTTTTCCGGGTCTGGGAGGCTTTTATCTGTGCCTTTGCAGTCTCGATTCTTTGAGCTTTCTCAAGGGCCTCCGTAAACGTGTTCTCACTTGTACCGCCGCTAATGCTTCTTGGATTTCCAAATTCAATCTCTGTATAAACCATCTTACTCTTCGCCGCTCTGTGGCCACCAATTCAGAAGCAAACTTGGATAGTCTTGTATATTTCGTTTCATATTCGGCCACACTTAGCGTTCCCTGGCGTAACCCAATAAACTCCTCCTCTCTCCTCTCTTAGATTAAAGGAGAGAGGTACTTCTCGTTAAATTTCCTTATGAAATTCGCCCATGTCAATACGGTCTGTTCTCTTTCCCACTTTGCTCTAATCACGTTCCACCATACTCGGGCCGGTCCCTCAAATTGGAACACTGCAAAGTTCACTTGCCTTTGCTCAGTGTAGTTTAGAGCTGTGAAGATGTTAACCATGGTTTCTACCCATTGTTCGGCTACGTCCGGATCGGGCCCTCCAAGGAATTTTGGAGGAGCAAACTTCTGGAACCTTTCAAGAGCCTTGTCTTCTCCGATTTCAGGGTTCTGCGGTTGATTCACGGCCATTTGGCCTTGTTGATCCACCAGTCGTGCCAAAGTATTCGTCATCTGTTGCATCGCCGTCGCCATTTGGTCTCCGATTTCTACCCTTGGTCCTTGCTCTTGTTCAACTCTGTTATCCCTTTCTTCTCTTGGCTCCTGGGCTCGCTTAGTCCCACGGCCACGACCTCGTCCTTGACTACGTCTTCCCTCCATATATATTTTCCCCTCTCTTTACTCTTTTTTTTTTAAAAAAAATAATTTAATGAATAAACGCAATAAGGTGACTAAAGTAACTAAAATTTAGGGCGCCAAATACCCAAATAAACATATACACACATAACACACCACATAAACATATCAAGGAAATAAATAATCAAATATACAGATACGTCTCAAGTCAGGCAGATATTCATATACACAGATACACAACTGACGGCATGTAGTGACAATGTACGGGCGAATCAAAAGAAAAGGGATATATCGTCCCACACCCAGTTAGAATAACTCCGTCCGGTCTCTCACGTCACTTTCTATCCGACTCAATGTCCATTAACCTCTTATACTTATTCTAGCCAGACAAAGCCTGTTCATATTCCCAAAATACAAATCTCAAGTACTTAGTACCGTCTCAACTCTGGAGTACTCAGGCACCAGAATCTGAAATAAGATAACTCACCTCTCGAGCTGGCCAGTCCCAAGAGTAAACTATCTACAATCGAAATTCCCACCTGACGTACCTATCTATGGTCCTCAGATGTCATAAGAACATTTAAGGCCTATAACAATTCACAATTCATAGCTTATGCTCGAACGAGCACTTAAATCCTTCATACCTATTCACTACTCAGTCCAGGCTCACTCCGCGCAGAGACCACGCGAAGCAGGCTCTGATACCACCTGTGACAGCCCCACCTCCCCATAAGGCGAACCAAAGGGTTCGGCGGACCGTCTGCCCAGCTCTCGCCAGGACTCAGTCACTCACTCAAGCAAATCAGAAATAAAACCACAAGAAAGAGCAAAACAAGGATCCAAAACTTAAAACAAAATTATGTACATTGTTATCTCAGAAGGAAGTTCATCCGTCGAATATACAAAGGTTCTCAATTCACCATACAACCATCCCGTGCCAAGCACTTGGGCGAGAACCAATACAAAACCAAAGAACTAGACCAAGCTAGTCTATACAGAGCTCTCGTCCTTGCTCGCCTTCCCCTGTTAAGGAAAACAAAACTAAGGGGATGAGCTAAAAGCTCAGTGAGGTTCCGAACACATAAGCAGCAATCCATCCAAAACATTAAATATAGAATTTCAATAATTCAAGTAACATTTACAATGGAAAGCGATAATAACACATACATTAAAAGGATACAGGCTCACAAGGAGCCATTTGTTTGTTCGTTCGTTCGTTCGTTCTCCTGACATTTCCCCTTTTTCCTCCATTCACTTGAAAATGCATTTTTGTAAGTAAAACCCTCGTTCGTTCGTTCATTTCATTCACCCCCTTCCCAGACATTGGCCGGGCTCCACCAGACTTCAAGGTAATACTCGAGTATACCAAACGTTCACACCCAGGGTCACCATATCGCCCGACCGAGTCCGCTTCTGGCTCGAGTCGATCGGTAACGAAGGGCAGGGCCCAGTTTAGCCAAACGGCTTACATTCAGGCGCAACTAGCATTTAGTCATTAATCATTGAAAATTTCACATTTATTTAGGTCAAGTACGATAAAGTACACACTCGCCTAGAAAACTCGTTTTCACAATCATTGAAAGCACTTAACACGTTATCAATCAATAATAACAAGCCAATAAGTCAAGGAAATATATCAAACAAGGAACACTCACCTATTTACGTAAAACAACGTGCAAATATCCTTCCGGATATTACCTCAGTCACCGAGAAAACCTAAGAGTAAATGAGAAAGAATATTACAGTCTATCTAGCACAAACAAGTAAGTGAAATCAAAGAAAAACCAGCAAATGATAAGGAAAACGTATAAAGACGCCTTTATAGTGAAAAGGGGAAAACTAACTCAAGCGGGTTATAAAATGTCCGACGGAAAACACTTGGACCAAAGACAACTCGGACTCCAACGAGATAGGCTAAAAATATTGTTTTCGGAATCGTTTAGATAGTTCAAAATCAACTCATACCCAAGCAGCTAGTATAGAGACTAAACGTCACGATAAAATCATGTGAAAAGGAGGACAATACGACCTTACGTTCACACTTAAAACCTCACTTAAAAGTGGTTCACTTGTGGCCGAGAAAACCCTAAATCATACCTCTATATTTTTGGGAAGGAGTAAGTAGCATTTGAAGTATTAAACTAAAGAGGTATCCTGTTTTAAAATGGAAAGCCGGTCATGGTATTGGCCAAACAAAAGTATACAAGTTCAAATAGAAACTTAGCCCTCGAGCGAAAATTTGGGCAGCATGCCCTTTGTGTTTACCTAATTTTCCAGCCATTTTGGCTTCATTATTTTTCTCATTCAAGCCCAAGTTTATACACAACACAAATGCATTTCAATAGCCGTTCCATAGGCTCAAGACAATATAAGGACATAAATCAACTAATAACAAATGCAGAAATGAAGTTTACAAAAGACAGATTTGACGGGTTTTGGCGGAATGAAAACATCTGAGGCTACGCTTATCGGATTGGTGTGAAACTTAAACCAGTTCGAAGCTAAGACGATGTCCTACAACTTTCATGAAGATCACTTGGTCAAATTTCCAGTGTAACCTAATCAAATTCCCAATTCACCGAACCAGGTTCCAACTAATCGGCTAATTAACCATACTACATTTAAATGGCCATATCTCAGGCTACCAAAGTCCGTTTAAGGCGTTCTTTGAGGTGTTTAAAAGTTAAGACAGAGTACTAAAACTTTCATGTTTTGGCAAATAGCTAAATCAGCACGGATCATAGTGAATAAACACAGTCAATTGGATGAACTGTCCAAAATGGATCACTGGAAATATCCTAGGGCAGCGAGGGTATTTTGGTCTTTTCACAAGCTACGTTGCTCCGATTGAGCTGAAATTTTGTAGGCACTATAAAATATCATTATCTACAACTTTCATGTTTTATGCTAAGCCTAATTCGGCCTCTAACCATACGAACTGGAACGGGGCAGAACAGGGTGAAATTTTTTCCAGAAATCTGGAATTTTTGGTTTCAATGGTAACTTTCTTCATTTCTTGCTTCACTTGCTACCAAAACGCCCTATATAATCTTGGATCCAACATATATTAACCATACATCAAGAATAGGCAGCAATCCATCAAACCCTAATTCATGTAACTAAAAGGAAAAACACCCAAAACATGATAACAACCATCATTCACCACAAATTTGAGATGCTAAGCTAATTTAAACAAGATCAAGAGTAAGAAATGGGGAAATCATCATCTTTACCTTGCTTAAGTGCTTACCAAGAGCAACCCTAGCTTCCCCTTCAAAATTTCACCAACACCTCACTAACTAAACACTCAAGGATAGCTTTAATCGGTTTAGTTTTCTTTCTTTCTCACTTGGTGGCTAGATTCAAGAAGAAATGGAGCAATTTTCCCTTGGTGTTTTTCCTCTCTCCCTCTCGGCCAAGCAGCAGGAAAAATGAAGAAGAAATGCAGCTCCAAGGTGATAAGAAGGTTGGACAATTGGTCTTGGTCAAGACCCTTAATTGTGTGACACTTGTCACTACCAATTACCAAGCAAAATTTTCTTTTTCTTTCTTGCAATTTCAGCCCCAAAATTCGGTCAAGGCTAGCTGGAAATTAAGGAGATATTTTGCTCAAATATTAATGAGCTTGTATGGTAAGAAAGTGGTGATCAAGTGGTGTGTTCAATCGGTAGTGCACGGTATCCGTCGGTTCGCACCG
>NW_020862643.1:0-29231 GCF_003713205.1 Coffea eugenioides | reverse complement strand
CACTCACTTAAGGTTTTCTATGGAACAAAAGTAAGATTAAGTGGTTGTTTTGATGATTTGGAGCAAGATGGAATCAAGAACTTGGAGAGTTTCTTTCTTTCTTCTTGAGAGAGAGAGCCGGCCAAGATGAAGAGAAAAATGGTGAATTTTTGGTGATTTTTGTGATTTATTTGGTCAATTGGACAAAAGGTGAATAGTGGTCTTACAAGTCCCTCCAACCAAATGGTGACACTTGTCACTTATTTAATGCAAGTCTATCACTTTGTTTCCTCTCACACCAATCCAAATTGCAACCTCTACTTATCTCTTAACACCCGATAAATTAATTCCAGTATCCAAAACTTAACCTAGTTGGCCGAACTTTTCGCACTAGTGGGTCCCACGTCCGGTATACGCTCTTAATTTCTCAAAAACTATTTGATACTAGAAAAAATCATCTAAAAACTATATCTGCTCATAAAAATTATCTAGAAAATTTTTTGGATACAGAAAGTGCAGAAAACAAGCCATTGAATATAATAAAACCCTAAAATGGAAAAATTACGGGCTCTCACACTCTCTCCCCCTTAAAAGAATTTCGTCCTCGAAATTTCTCACCTTGGTTCATAAAAATTGATTCCACCGTGAATTCTTCTATCTTAGAAGAGCTTCTCGTCATTCATGCCCTAATCAAGTCTGGATAGTTCTTGAAAATCACTCAGGCACTAAGGATCACTCTAATCGAATTTCAAAATATATCTGAGATCTCCCATCCCGTCACACTAACAAGTGAATACAAGTGTTTCCTTCGCCTCGAGTCCTGTGGAGAGAAAATAAATATTTTAAGGTGAGCTAAAAGCTCAACAAGTATCCAGAAAACTCAATAATCAAAATAAGTTTCGCAGTAGTAGTGCATTTAGGCTGGTGTCTTATGGAATCAGTAATTCAAAATGTACATTTATTGACTCTTTTGTGAGCCAGGGGAGATCATTTGGTACATTAAACAGTGCAAACTCTCCAATAAATCCAGTAATCAGGTCAAGCGGTACCCAAATGAGCCATCGGTTCTCCCCATATTTCAAGTCAATTGTCATTAATTTTGGAGACGTTGTTTTAAGCACAAAGGACTTCCCAAGCACTCATTGAGCTCCAAATTTCATTGCATGGCAAAACACACAAAGAAAAAAACAGTACAGGGGAAAAATCAGTTTCGAAAATAATTTTGACAAAAAACAATTTTTGGAATCGTTACCAACCACAGCTCATGAATTCTCATTCCATCATAGATTAGTTTCCTATCTCTTGTCCAATTCCCTCGATCAACAAACTATCATACAAGCAAAGGAAATTCTAAAATCATCAAGATATCCTCTCACCTTTTTACATTTCCTAATTCACCTGTGAAGCTACACCTTCTCGGATTGAAAAAAAAAAAAATTTTCTTATGGCGTTTTGAAATCCTAAGACACAGGCCTACACTACTGTGGTTCCTTCTCTCAGCCCTATTTCTCGATTTTGGTCGGTCACAGGGGATTTTTTCCAATTGACCCTTCCTTTAATCCCGAGGTTGTCTAAATCTACATAGATGCCGAAATATCATTTTCTTAGCTTTCCTTTCCATTATATATATACATATATATCTCAGAGGATAGGGTTCAGTTAGGTACATAGACACAGGTAATCAATCAAGAATCCCAAAGATATTTATCTGGTATAGCACAAAATAACTACATATGTAGTTTAAAGTAGTCCACAGGAAAATCAAGTAGACACATAACAATGTGCACATTAATAGGAGAAACAAAATAGGTTTTCAAAGCTAACACGTTAAACATCCACAGTAACTATTACAGTCCAAATCTAACCACTATCTATCAAAACCCTAGCTCAACTTTTATTGGGCAAATCCGCGATAGCATCCGTCATTCCAATCTCCTCAATCGGGTCAATGTCAAGTCCAATACAAGAATCCCCCGTGCTCTAACCTTTGTCATCATAACTTATCTCGAAATCACTTATGATTTCTAGTTACCTCATGATACACAAGACTATACCACTTCCGAATTCACAAGTATTCCCTTAGGAATAGTATTTGGTACTCGAGTATAAGAATCCCAAACTAAGAGAATTTACAACTCAGGCCGTACGCTCCCAAGTGCAAATCAACAAGGTTTAAGATTCCTACCTGACGTACACATCTATCTTCCTCAAGTTGCATGATAAAGAGTTTTACACTTATAACATGCCCGGTTCATAACTTATGCTCAAAGAGCACTTAACCCTTTTAGACACCTTCACCAAAAGTAGGACCATAACACCACTTGGCCCCAAGCTCATTCTGCGCAGAGACCACGCGAAGTGGCTCTGATACCACCTGTGACAGCCCCACTTTCCCCTAAGGCGAACCAAAGGGGTTAGCGGACTGCATGCCCAGCTCTCGCCAGGACTAACGGTTCAGTTTCGGGACTAATACGTTTCGGGACATACAAACGCGCGTAAACAAGTCAAAATCACAAAATAAAAAAAATGAAAACGGAGTCGGTTATGAATAGTAACATCCCCGTCAAAATCCAACGAAACGTCAAGCAAATATTTACATCTCGAAATTAAGCATATACAACCCAAAGGGGCATACCAAAGTATTCAAAAGTGGATACATGTCTGATTTGCCAAATCAAAAGAGAAACGGTCCCAAAAGTACATTTAGGGTTTCAATAAATGAGCTATACAAAAGATGTGTCCAACTAGCTCATTTCGGCAACCAATTATCATATCCAGTCCAAAAGTATTTATTTTCCTGTAAGGAAAAAAAAAAGGAACGGAAAGGGGTGAGCTTGCGCTCAATGAGGTACCAGACATATAGCAGTAAGAAACATGGAACTTCAAATTCAATTAATCACATATGTGCATCAAATAAAGAAGTGAACAAACACCATAGACAGAAAGGATACGGGTGGCTCTCAGTAGCCAAATTCCCATTCGCTTCACCGAAACTTGATCGCAATAACAGTTGACACTCCGTCAACGTTACAGAAGTAACCAATACCGTAGACTCCACTTTCTTCGACTCCTTCCACCTCACGTACCCCCACCGGGCCCGAAATCCAATCAGATCAGAATTGGTAATACTCGAGTATACCGGAATCAAGGGTCTCAATACCCAAAGATCCCAAAACAGACTACCGTGGTTCGTTATCTAATCGACCAGGCCCTTGCCGGCCCGACTCGAGTAACTGGCCACAGGTGTTGAGCTCAGAGGTCCCAGAAAGGTCGTTGGATACAAGCTTCCAAACGACGTCAGAACAGATACAGATCCAGATACAGATAACAGATACAGATACCGATAGCAGATTCAGATACGCGTTCAAAATTGGCATATGAACAGACAAGAGAACGAGTGTGATAAAGTACATCCTCGCCTCCCTTTTTATCAAAACAGTATTTGGCTCCAACAGTCATAAATCAAGTATTTCAGATATTCAGATATTTCACATAACGGGTAGCAGGTAGTGGAACACTCACCGGGGTCAGTACAGATACCTCCCAAAAGAGAGCTTTAATCGCCAAGAAACCCTAAAATAATCCAAGGAAAACAATTGAAGGTTCCACTTTCAAAAATCGAGTATATGTGAGGCTCGACTACCAGTCGTATGCCTCGCCAAATAATTACTAAAGCAAGGGTGCAAAACATGATTTTTGGAAACGAAAAGGTAACATGAAGACCTAGGCTCAAACAACCCAAAAGCCCTTCGCTCAAATCACAAGTAAATCCAACTAGCCTTCAAGTAAAATTTCGGCAGCATATCCCTTGTGTTTACCTATTTTCCAGCCATCATGGCTTCATTATTTCCTCAAATCAGTCCCAACATCTCGTACAAAAATAATCTCATTCCCAAAAGCCGTTCACTAGGCTTAATGGCATTCAAGTACAAAATTTAGCTAGGAAATGACCGGATATGAAAGTCAAGCCCTAAACTATTTAAATAAACACAATAAGACTCGATTACAAGTCATAAACCAATGCCAAATACTACCAAAAATAGGGTTCCATAAGCATATACAAGCATTAGTGATGAGAACATGAAGATTTGGATCCCTTTGAAGTTCAAGGAAATTTGTTTGATAGTTGATGGTGCAATCGGGCTTAAGAATCATTGAAGATTTGTCATGCTTATTTCTTGTTATTTATTTAATTAAGTTTTCAGCAAATATTGTTAGTTAATTGGAGTTAGTCTTGAGTTATTTTTGAGTCCTTAATAAGGGGAATAAAGGCTAAGGTCACGTTGACCATAGTTAAGCCTATTTGAGTTAGTTTCCTATTCTAGTTGAATTAGAGTTTTAGGAAAGTAGTTAATTGCTTCCAAATTTATTTAGGAAGTTGTGTCAAGTTTAGAAGTCAAGTCAAATAAGGAAACTTGTATTGTTTCCAATTTAGATTAGGGTTTTGAGTCTTGTAAGGCTATAAATAGCCATGCTTATGATATTTTCAAGGAAGACAATTATGAATAAAATTTGAGAGTTTTTCTCTTTCATGTTCCTTTGGGAACGTTCCTTGATACAAAGTGAGTCATGTCTCCTTTGTTCAAGTTTTGGCTTATCAATTCAAGACCATGTTGAATTGTGGCGCCATTCTACCGTTCTACACAATCTCGAGCTGTCCTTGGTTGGTTTAGAATTCGTCTTTTGTACCCATAACCTGATCAAGATAGATCCTTCCGCTGCCTGATTGATTCGATTTCTTCTCGAGTGGTCCTTGGAGAATTGAGTTCGTATCAATTAGGGGAAACCAGAAAATCCGGAAATGGAATTAGCTTTAGCCCTGAAAAAAATAGTTTTTGACCTCATTTTGCAGTAATGGCACCAAAGGCACTACGATTATCGGATGAAGGTCCAAGACCCACCGTTTCGAAGCTAAGAGATAGGGCTACAATATTACAGAAGGTCACTCAACCCAGTTTCGAGTATAACCAGGGCAAACATGCAATCTACTATACCAGAACCGCAAAAACAGATTCACAGAACGTATTCTAGTACAAACATCATAAAACAGCCTACATAAGTCCAAATCCAGAAATTCCAAAGCCATCCGAAAGCTAAGGAACAGGGCTACATTTCATCAGAAGACCTAAACAACCAATTCGGAAGCATTCCTAACCAAATTAACCAATTACAGAAGCAATTCCCAAATTCGGGTAAAACCAGGACAGCAAGGGTAATTTCGACTTTTCTCAAGATACGCTACTCCGATTGACCTGAAATTTTTCAGACACCTCTAAAATATCATTACCTACAAATTTCATGTTTTAACCCAAGGCCAATTCGGCTTCTAAATATGAGCTACAAAATCGGGCAGAATGTAATTCATTAGAACCCTAACTTTTCAATTTTCTTCCAAAACAGAAATTGCTTGCAATTATCCACTTTTTCCACCTCCTATATCCCTTACATACCATTTCCAATCATCATACATAGCCACACAATCATATTCATATTAAAACAGAAAAATCCCCAATAATTACAAAATTTCATCAATTCAACCAAAAATCACAATAAAATCCATAAAGTTGCATCTTATTCCACCACTAATCATAAATTAAGCATCATTAGAGGGAGGAGAGTGGTTCTTCATAACTCACCTTAGAAACAAGAGAGAGAGAGCAACAAGTCCTCTTAGCTTTCCAAACAACTCCACCAAACCCCACACAAGCACTCACTTAAGGTTTTCTATGGAACAAAAGTAAGATTAAGTGGTTGTTTTGATGATTTGGAGCAAGATGGAATCAAGAACTTGGAGAGTTTCTTTCTTTCTTCTTGAGAGAGAGAGCCGGCCAAGATGAAGAGAAAAATGGTGAATTTTTGGTGATTTTTGTGATTTATTTGGTCAATTGGACAAAAGGTGAATAGTGGTCTTACAAGTCCCTCCAACCAAATGGTGACACTTGTCACTTATTTAATGCAAGTCTATCACTTTGTTTCCTCTCACACCAATCCAAATTGCAACCTCTACTTATCTCTTAACACCCGATAAATTAATTCCAGTATCCAAAACTTAACCTAGTTGGCCGAACTTTTCGCACTAGTGGGTCCCACGTCCGGTATACGCTCTTAATTTCTCAAAAACTATTTGATACTAGAAAAAATCATCTAAAAACTATATCTGCTCATAAAAATTATCTAGAAAATTTTCCGGATACAAAAAGTGCAGAAAACAAGCCATTGAATATAATAAAACCCTAAAATGGAAAAATTACGGGCTCTCACACTCTCTCCCCCTTAAAAGAATTTAGTCCTCGAAATTTCTCACCTTGGTTCATAAAAATTGATTCCACCGTGAATTCTTCTATCTTAGAAGAACTTCTCGTCATTCATGCCCTAATCAAGTCTGGATAGTTCTTGAAAATCACTCAGGCACTAAGGATCACTCTAATCGAATTTCAAAATATATCTGAGATCTCCCATCCCGTCACACTAACAAGTGAATACAAGTGTTTCCTTCGCCTCGAGTCCTGTGGAGAGAAAATAAATATTTTAAGGTGAGCTAAAAGCTCAACAAGTATCCAGAAAACTCAATAATCAAATAAGTTTCGCAGTAGTGCATTTAGCTGGTGTCATGAATCAGTAATCAAATGTACATTTATTGCTCTTGTGAGCCAGGGAGATCATGGTACTTAAACATGCAACTCTCCAATAAAATCCAGTATCAGTCAAGCGGTACAAATGAGCCATCGGTGCTCCCATATTCAAGTCAATTGTCATTAATTTGGAGACGTTGGTTTTAAGCACAAGACTTCCAAGCACTCATTTGAGCCAAATCATTGCATGGCAAACACACAAGAAAACAGTACAGGAAACAGTTCGAAAATAATTTTGACAACAATTTTGGAATCGTTTACCAACCACAGCTCATGATCCTCATCCATCATAGATAGTTTCCTAGCTCTAGTCCAATTCCCTCGATCACAACTATCATATCAAGCAAAGGAAATCTAAAATCATCAAGTTCCTCTCACCTTTTTACATTTCCTATTACACCTGAAGCTACACCTCTCGGATTGAAAAAAAAAAAATTCTTATGGCGTTTTGAATCTAAGACACAGGCCTACACTACTGGGTTCCTTCTCTCAGCCCTAGGTTCTCGATTTGGTCGGTCACAGATTTCCAATGACCCTTCCTTAATCCCGAGGTTGTCTAAATCTACATAGATGCCGAAATATCATTTTCTTAGCTTTCCTTTCCATTATATATATACATATATATCTCAGAGGATAGGGTTCAGTTAGGTACATAGACACAGGTAATCAATCAAGAATCCCAAAGATATTTATCTGGTATAGCACAAAATAACTACATATGTAGTTTAAAGTAGTCCACAGGAAAATCAAGTAGACACATAACAATGTGCACATTAATAGGAGAAACAAAATAGGTTTTCAAAGCTAACACGTTAAACATCCACAGTAACTATTACAGTCCAAATCTAACCACTATCTATCAAAACCCTAGCTCAACTTTTATTGGGCAAATCCGCGATAGCATCCGTCATTCCAATCTCCTCAATCGGGTCAATGTCAAGTCCAATACAAGAATCCCCCGTGCTCTAACCTTTGTCATCATAACTTATCTCGAAATCACTTATGATTTCTAGTTACCTCATGATACACAAGACTATACCACTTCCGAATTCACAAGTATTCCCTTAGGAATAGTATTTGGTACTCGAGTATAAGAATCCCAAACTAAGAGAATTTACAACTCAGGCCGTACGCTCCCAAGTGCAAATCAACAAGGTTTAAGATTCCTACCTGACGTACACATCTATCTTCCTCAAGTTGCATGATAAAGAGTTTTACACTTATAACATGCCCGGTTCATAACTTATGCTCAAAGAGCACTTAACCCTTTTAGACACCTTCACCAAAAGTAGGACCATAACACCACTTGGCCCCAAGCTCATTCTGCGCAGAGACCACGCGAAGTGGCTCTGATACCACCTGTGACAGCCCCACTTTCCCCTAAGGCGAACCAAAGGGGTTAGCGGACTGCATGCCCAGCTCTCGCCAGGACTAACGGTTCAGTTTCGGGACTAATACGTTTCGGGACATACAAACGCGCGTAAACAAGTCAAAATCACAAAATAAAAAAAATGAAAACGGAGTCGGTTATGAATAGTAACATCCCCGTCAAAATCCAACGAAACGTCAAGCAAATATTTACATCTCGAAATTAAGCATATACAACCCAAAGGGGCATACCAAAGTATTCAAAAGTGGATACATGTCTGATTTGCCAAATCAAAAGAGAAACGGTCCCAAAAGTACATTTAGGGTTTCAATAAATGAGCTATACAAAAGATGTGTCCAACTAGCTCATTTCGGCAACCAATTATCATATCCAGTCCAAAAGTATTTATTTTCCTGTAAGGAAAAAAAAAAGGAACGGAAAGGGGTGAGCTTGCGCTCAATGAGGTACCAGACATATAGCAGTAAGAAACATGGAACTTCAAATTCAATTAATCACATATGTGCATCAAATAAAGAAGTGAACAAACACCATAGACAGAAAGGATACGGGTGGCTCTCAGTAGCCAAATTCCCATTCGCTTCACCGAAACTTGATCGCAATAACAGTTGACACTCCGTCAACGTTACAGAAGTAACCAATACCGTAGACTCCACTTTCTTCGACTCCTTCCACCTCACGTACCCCCACCGGGCCCGAAATCCAATCAGATCAGAATTGGTAATACTCGAGTATACCGGAATCAAGGGTCTCAATACCCAAAGATCCCAAAACAGACTACCGTGGTTCGTTATCTAATCGACCAGGCCCTTGCCGGCCCGACTCGAGTAACTGGCCACAGGTGTTGAGCTCAGAGGTCCCAGAAAGGTCGTTGCATACAAGCTTCCAAACGACGTCAGAACAGATACAGATCCAGATACAGATAACAGATACAGATACAGATAGCAGATTCAGATACGCGTTCAAAATTGGCATATGAACAGACAAGAGAACGAGTGTGATAAAGTACACCCTCGCCTCCCTTTTTATCAAAACAGTATTTGGCTCCAACAGTCATAAATCAAGTATTTCAGATATTCAGATATTTCACATAACGGGTAGCAGGTAGTGGAACACTCACCGGGGTCAGTACAGATACCTCCCAAAAGAGAGCTTTAATCGCCAAGAAACCCTAAAATAATCCAAGGAAAACAATTGAAGGTTCCACTTTCAAAAATCGAGTATATGTGAGGCTCGACTACCAGTCGTATGCCTCGCCAAATAATTACTAAAGCAAGGGTGCAAAACATGATTTTTGGAAACGAAAAGGTAACATGAAGACCTAGGCTCAAACAACCCAAAAGCCCTTCGCTCAAATCACAAGTAAATCCAACTAGCCTTCAAGTAAAATTTCGGCAGCATATCCCTTGTGTTTACCTATTTTTCAGCCATCATGGCTTCATTATTTCCTCAAATCAGTCCCAACATCTCGTACAAAAATAATCTCATTCCCAAAAGCCGTTCACTAGGCTTAATGGCATTCAAGTACAAAATTTAGCTAGGAAATGACCGGATATGAAAGTCAAGCCCTAAACTATTTAAATAAACACAATAAGACTCGATTACAAGTCATAAACCAATGCCAAATACTACCAAAAATAGGGTTCCATAAGCATATACAAGCATTAGTGATGAGAACATGAAGATTTGGATCCCTTTGAAGTTCAAGGAAATTTGTTTGATAGTTGATGGTGCAATCGGGCTTAAGAATCATTGAAGATTTGTCATGCTTATTTCTTGTTATTTATTTAATTAAGTTTTCAGCAAATATTGTTAGTTAATTGGAGTTAGTCTTGAGTTATTTTTGAGTCCTTAATAAGGGGAATAAAGGCTAAGGTCACGTTGACCATAGTTAAGCCTATTTGAGTTAGTTTCCTATTCTAGTTGAATTAGAGTTTTAGGAAAGTAGTTAATTGCTTCCAAATTTATTTAGGAAGTTGTGTCAAGTTTAGAAGTCAAGTCAAATAAGGAAACTTGTATTGTTTCCAATTTAGATTAGGGTTTTGAGTCTTGTAAGGCTATAAATAGCCATGCTTATGATATTTTCAAGGAAGACAATTATGAATAAAATTTGAGAGTTTTTCTCTTTCATGTTCCTTTGGGAACGTTCCTTGATACAAAGTGAGTCATGTCTCCTTTGTTCAAGTTTTGGCTTATCAATTCAAGACCATGTTGAATTGTGGCGCCATTCTACCGTTCTACACAATCTCGAGCTGTCCTTGGTTGGTTTAGAATTCGTCTTTTGTACCCATAACCTGATCAAGATAGATCCTTCCGCTGCCTGATTGATTCGATTTCTTCTCGAGTGGTCCTTGGAGAATTGAGTTCGTATCAATTAGGGGAAACCAGAAAATCCGGAAATGGAATTAGCTTTAGCCCTGAAAAAAATAGTTTTTGACCTCATTTTGCAGTAATGGCACCAAAGGCACTACGATTATCGGATGAAGGTCCAACACCCACCGTTTCGAAGCTAAGAGATAGGGCTACAATATTACAGAAGGTCACTCAACCCAGTTTCGAGTATAACCAGGGCAAACATGCAATCTACTATACCAGAACCGCAAAAACAGATTCACAGAACGTATTCTAGTACAAACATCATAAAACAGCCTACATAAGTCCAAATCCAGAAATTCCAAAGCCATCCGAAAGCTAAGGAACAGGGCTACATTTCATCAGAAGACCTAAACAACCAATTCGGAAGCATTCCTAACCAAATTAACCAATTACAGAAGCAATTCCCAAATTCGGGTAAAACCAGGACAGCAAGGGTAATTTCGACTTTTCTCAAGATACGCTACTCCGATTGACCTGAAATTTTTCAGACACCTCTAAAATATCATTACCTACAAATTTCATGTTTTAACCCAAGGCCAATTCGGCTTCTAACTATGAGCTACAAAATCGGGCAGAATGTAATTCATTAGAACCCTAACTTTTCAATTTTCTTCCAAAACAGAAATTGCTTGCAATTATCCACTTTTTCCACCTCCTATATCCCTTACATACCATTTCCAATCATCATACATAGCCACACAATCATATTCATATTAAAACAGAAAAATCCCCAATAATTACAAAATTTCATCAATTCAACCAAAAATCACAATAAAATCCATAAAGTTGCATCTTATTCCACCACTAATCATAAATTAAGCATCATTAGAGGGAGGAGAGTGGTTCTTCATAACTCACCTTAGAAACAAGAGAGAGAGAGCAACAAGTCCTCTTAGCTTTCCAAACAACTCCACCAAACCCCACACAAGCACTCACTTAAGGTTTTCTATGGAACAAAAGTAAGATTAAGTGGTTGTTTTGATGATTTGGAGCAAGATGGAATCAAGAACTTGGAGAGTTTCTTTCTTTCTTCTTGAGAGAGAGAGCCGGCCAAGATGAAGAGAAAAATGGTGAATTTTTGGTGATTTTTGTGATTTATTTGGTCAATTGGACAAAAGGTGAATAGTGGTCTTACAAGTCCCTCCAACCAAATGGTGACACTTGTCACTTATTTAATGCAAGTCTATCACTTTGTTTCCTCTCACACCAATCCAAATTGCAACCTCTACTTATCTCTTAACACCCGATAAATTAATTCCAGTATCCAAAACTTAACCTAGTTGGCCGAACTTTTCGCACTAGTGGGTCCCACGTCCGGTATACGCTCTTAATTTCTCAAAAACTATTTGATACTAGAAAAAATCATCTAAAAACTATATCTGCTCATAAAAATTATCTAGAAAAATTTTCCGGATACAAAAAGTGCAGAAAACAAGCCATTGAATATAATAAAACCCTAAAATGGAAAAATTACGGGCTCTCACACTCTCTCCCCCTTAAAAGAATTTAGTCCTCGAAATTTCTCACCTTGGTTCATAAAAATTGATTCCACCGTGAATTCTTCTATCTTAGAAGAACTTCTCGTCATTCATGCCCTAATCAAGTCTGGATAGTTCTTGAAAATCACTCAGGCACTAAGGATCACTCTAATCGAATTTCAAAATATATCTGAGATCTCCCATCCCGTCACACTAACAAGTGAATACAAGTGTTTCCTTCGCCTCGAGTCCTGTGGAGAGAAAATAAATATTTTAAGGTGAGCTAAAAGCTCAACAAGTATCCAGAAAACTCAATAATCAAATAAGTTTCGCAGTAGTGCATTTAGCTGGTGTCATGAATCAGTAATCAAATGTACATTTATTGCTCTTGTGAGCCAGGGAGATCATGGTACTTAAACATGCAACTCTCCAATAAAATCCAGTATCAGTCAAGCGGTACAAATGAGCCATCGGTGCTCCCATATTCAAGTCAATTGTCATTAATTTGGAGACGTTGGTTTTAAGCACAAGACTTCCAAGCACTCATTTGAGCCAAATCATTGCATGGCAAACACACAAGAAAACAGTACAGGAAACAGTTCGAAAATAATTTTGACAACAATTTTGGAATCGTTTACCAACCACAGCTCATGATCCTCATCCATCATAGATAGTTTCCTATCTCTAGTCCAATTCCCTCGATCACAACTATCATATCAAGCAAAGGAAATCTAAAATCATCAAGTTCCTCTCACCTTTTTACATTTCCTATTACACCTGAAGCTACACCTCTCGGATTGAAAAAAAAAAAAATTCTTATGGCGTTTTGAATCTAAGACACAGGCCTACACTACTGGGTTCCTTCTCTCAGCCCTAGGTTCTCGATTTGGTCGGTCACAGATTTCCAATGACCCTTCCTTAATCCCGAGGTTGTCTAAATCTACATAGATGCCGAAATATCATTTTCTTAGCTTTCCTTTCCATTATATATATACATATATATCTCAGAGGATAGGGTTCAGTTAGGTACATAGACACAGGTAATCAATCAAGAATCCCAAAGATATTTATCTGGTATAGTACAAAATAACTACATATGTAGTTTAAAGTAGTCCATAGGAAAATCAAGTAGACACATAACAATGTGCACATTCATAGGAGAAACAAAATAGGTTTTCAAAGCAAACACGTTAAACATCCACAGTAACTATTACAGTCCAAATCTAACCACTATCTATCAAAACCCTAGCTCAACTTTTATTGGGCAAATCCACGATAGCATCCGTCATTCCAATCTCCTCAATCGGGTCAATGTCAAGTCCAATACAAGAATCCCCCGTGCTCTAACCTTTGTCATCATAACTTATCTCAAAATCACTTATGATTTCTAGTTACCTCATCATACGCAAGACTATACCACTTCCGAATTCACAAGTATTCCCTTAGGAATAGTATTTGGTACTCGAGTATAAGAATCACAAACTAAGAGAATTTACAACTCAGGCCGTACGCTCCCAAGTGCAAATCAACAAGGTTTAAGATTCCTACCTGACGTACACATCTATCTTCCTCAAGTTGCATGATAAAGAGTTTTACACTTATAACATGCCCGGTTCATAACTTATGCTCAAAGAGCACTTAACCCTTTTAGACACCTTCACCAAAAGTAGGACCATAACACCACTTGGCCCCAAGCTCATTCTGCGCAGAGACCACGCGAAGTGGCTCTGATACCACCTGTGACAGCCCCACTTTCCCCTAAGGCGAACCAAAGGGGTTAGCGGACTGCATGCCCAGCTCTCGCCAGGACTAACGGTTCAGTTTCGGGACTAATACGTTTCGGGACATACAAACGCGCGTAAACAAGTCAAAATCACAAAATAAAAAAAATGAAAACGGAGTCGGTTATGAATAGTAACATCCCCGTCAAAATCCAACGAAACGTCAAGCAAATATTTACATCTCGAAATTAAGCATATACAACCCAAAGGGGCATACCAAAGTATTCAAAAGTGGATACATGTCTGATTTGCCAAATCAAAAGAGAAACGGTCCCAAAAGTACATTTAGGGTTTCAATAAATGAGCTATACAAAAGATGTGTCCAACTAGCTCATTTCGGCAACCAATTATCATATCCAGTCCAAAAGTATTTATTTTCCTGTAAGGAAAAAAAAAAGGAACGGAAAGGGGTGAGCTTGCGCTCAATGAGGTACCAGACATATAGCAGTAAGAAACATGGAACTTCAAATTCAATTAATCACATATGTGCATCAAATAAAGAAGTGAACAAACACCATAGACAGAAAGGATACGGGTGGCTCTCAGTAGCCAAATTCCCATTCGCTTCACCGAAACTTGATCGCAATAACAGTTGACACTCCGTCAACGTTACAGAAGTAACCAATACCGTAGACTCCACTTTCTTCGACTCCTTCCACCTCACGTACCCCCACCGGGCCCGAAATCCAATCAGATCAGAATTGGTAATACTCGAGTATACCGGAATCAAGGGTCTCAATACCCAAAGATCCCAAAACAGACTACCGTGGTTCGTTATCTAATCGACCAGGCCCTTGCCGGCCCGACTCGAGTAACTGGCCACAGGTGTTGAGCTCAGAGGTCCCAGAAAGGTCGTTGGATACAAGCTTCCAAACGACGTCAGAACAGATACAGATCCAGATACAGATAACAGATACAGATACCGATAGCAGATTCAGATACGCGTTCAAAATTGGCATATGAACAGACAAGAGAACGAGTGTGATAAAGTACACCCTCGCCTCCCTTTTTATCAAAACAGTATTTGGCTCCAACAGTCATAAATCAAGTATTTCAGATATTCAGATATTTCACATAACGGGTAGCAGGTAGTGGAACACTCACCGGGGTCAGTACAGATACCTCCCAAAAGAGAGCTTTAATCGCCAAGAAACCCTAAAATAATCCAAGGAAAACAATTGAAGGTTCCACTTTCAAAAATCGAGTATATGTGAGGCTCGACTACCAGTCGTATGCCTCGCCAAATAATTACTAAAGCAAGGGTGCAAAACATGATTTTTGGAAACGAAAAGGTAACATGAAGACCTAGGCTCAAACAACCCAAAAGCCCTTCGCTCAAATCACAAGTAAATCCAACTAGCCTTCAAGTAAAATTTCGGCAGCATATCCCTTGTGTTTACCTATTTTCCAGCCATCATGGCTTCATTATTTCCTCAAATCAGTCCCAACATCTCGTACAAAAATAATCTCATTCCCAAAAGCCGTTCACTAGGCTTAATGGCATTCAAGTACAAAATTTAGCTAGGAAATGACCGGATATGAAAGTCAAGCCCTAAACTATTTAAATAAACACAATAAGACTCGATTACAAGTCATAAACCAATGCCAAATACTACCAAAAATAGGGTTCCATAAGCATATACAAGCATTAGTGATGAGAACATGAAGATTTGGATCCCTTTGAAGTTCAAGGAAATTTGTTTGATAGTTGATGGTGCAATCGGGCTTAAGAATCATTGAAGATTTGTCATGCTTATTTCTTGTTATTTATTTAATTAAGTTTTCAGCAAATATTGTTAGTTAATTGGAGTTAGTCTTGAGTTATTTTTGAGTCCTTAATAAGGGGAATAAAGGCTAAGGTCACGTTGACCATAGTTAAGCCTATTTGAGTTAGTTTCCTATTCTAGTTGAATTAGAGTTTTAGGAAAGTAGTTAATTGCTTCCAAATTTATTTAGGAAGTTGTGTCAAGTTTAGAAGTCAAGTCAAATAAGGAAACTTGTATTGTTTCCAATTTAGATTAGGGTTTTGAGTCTTGTAAGGCTATAAATAGCCATGCTTATGATATTTTCAAGGAAGACAATTATGAATAAAATTTGAGAGTTTTTCTCTTTCATGTTCCTTTGGGAACGTTCCTTGATACAAAGTGAGTCATGTCTCCTTTGTTCAAGTTTTGGCTTATCAATTCAAGACCATGTTGAATTGTGGCGCCATTCTACCGTTCTACACAATCTCGAGCTGTCCTTGGTTGGTTTAGAATTCGTCTTTTGTACCCATAACCTGATCAAGATAGATCCTTCCGCTGCCTGATTGATTCGATTTCTTCTCGAGTGGTCCTTGGAGAATTGAGTTCGTATCAATTAGGGGAAACCAGAAAATCCGGAAATGGAATTAGCTTTAGCCCTGAAAAAAATAGTTTTTGACCTCATTTTGCAGTAATGGCACCAAAGGCACTACGATTATCGGATGAAGGTCCAACACCCACCGTTTCGAAGCTAAGAGATAGGGCTACAATATTACAGAAGGTCACTCAACCCAGTTTCGAGTATAACCAGGGCAAACATGCAATCTACTATACCAGAACCGCAAAAACAGATTCACAGAACGTATTCAAGTGCAAACATCATAAAACAGCCTACATAAGTCCAAATCCAGAAATTCCAAAGCCATCCGAAAGCTAAGGAACAGGGCTACATTTCATCAGAAGACCTGAACAACCAATGCGGAAGCATTCCTAACCAAATTAACCAATTACAGAAGCAATTCCCAAATTCGGGTAAAACCAGGACAGCAAGGGTAATTTCGACTTTTCTCAAGATACGCTACTCCGATTGACCTGAAATTTTTCAGGAACCTCTAAAATATCATTACCTACAAATTTAATGTTTTAACCCAAGGCCAATTCGGCTTCTAACTATGAGCTACAAAATCGGGCAGAATGTAATTCATTAGAACCCTAACTTTTCAATTTTCTTCCAAAACAGAAATTGCTTGCAATTATCCACTTTTTCCACCTCCTATATCCCTTACATACCATTTCCAATCATCATACATAGTCACACAATCATATTCATATTAAAACAGAAAAATCCCCAATAATTACAAAATTTCATCAATTCAACCAAAAATCACAATAAAATCCATAAAGTTGCATCTTATTCCACCACTAATCATAAATTAAAGCATCATTAGAGGGAGGAGAGTTGGATTCTTCATAACGTTAACCTTTAGAAACAAGCAGAGAGAGAGCCAACAAGTCCTCTTAGCTTTCCAACAACTCCACCAAACACCCACACAAGCAAAACTCACTTAAGTTTTTCTATGGAACCAAAAGGTAAGATTAAGTGGTTGTTTTGATGATTTGGAGCAGCTGGAATCAAAGAACTTGGGAGATTTCTTTCTTTCGTTCTTGAGAGAGAGATGCCAGGCCCAAGAATGAAGAAAAAATGGTGAATTTTGGTGATTTGTGTGTGGAATTCTATTTGGTCATTTGGACAAAAGGTGATAGTGGTCTTACAAACGTTCCCTCCAACAAATCGGTGACACTTGTCACTTATTAATGCAAGTGCTATCACTTTGTGTCCTCTTCACACCAATCCAAATTGCAACCTCTACTTTATCCTTTAACACACCGATAAATTAATTCCAGTATCCAAAACTTAACCTAGTGGCCGACTTTTCGCACTAGTGCGGTCCCACGTCCCGGTATACGTCTTAATTTCTCAAAACTAATTTGATACTAGAAAAATCATCTAAAAACTACTATCTGCGCATAAAAAATGATACTAGAAATTTTCCGGATACAAAAAAGTGCCAGAAAACAAGCCATTGAATATAATAAAACCCTAAAATGGAAAAATTACGGGCTCTCACACTCTCTCCCCCTTAAAAGAATTTAGTCCTCGAAATTTCTCACCTTGGTTCATAAAAATTGATTCCACCGTGAATTCTTCTATCTTAGAAGAACTTCTCGTCATTCATGCCCTAATCAAGTCTGGATAGTTCTTGAAAATCACTCAGGCACTAAGGATCACTCTAATCGAATTTCAAAATATATCTGAGATCTCCCATCCCGTCACACTAACAAGTGAATACAAGTGTTTCCTTCGCCTCGAGTCCTGTGGAGAGAAAATAAATATTTTAAGGTGAGCTAAAAGCTCAACAAGTATCCAGAAAACTCAATAATCAAATAAGTTTCGCAGTAGTGCATTTAGCTGGTGTCATGAATCAGTAATCAAATGTACATTTATTGCTCTTGTGAGCCAGGGAGATCATGGTACTTAAACATGCAACTCTCCAATAAAATCCAGTATCAGTCAAGCGGTACAAATGAGCCATCGGTGCTCCCATATTCAAGTCAATTGTCATTAATTTGGAGACGTTGGTTTTAAGCACAAGACTTCCAAGCACTCATTTGAGCCAAATCATTGCATGGCAAACACACAAGAAAACAGTACAGGAAACAGTTCGAAAATAATTTTGACAACAATTTTGGAATCGTTTACCAACCACAGCTCATGATCCTCATCCATCATAGATAGTTTCCTAGCTCTAGTCCAATTCCCTCGATCACAACTATCATATCAAGCAAAGGAAATCTAAAATCATCAAGTTCCTCTCACCTTTTTACATTTCCTATTACACCTGAAGCTACACCTCTCGGATTGAAAAAAAAAAAAATTCTTATGGCGTTTTGAATCTAAGACACAGGCCTACACTACTGGGTTCCTTCTCTCAGCCCTAGGTTCTCGATTTGGTCGGTCACAGATTTCCAATGACCCTTCCTTAATCCCGAGGTTGTCTAAATCTACATAGATGCCGAAATATCATTTTCTTAGCTTTCCTTTCCATTATATATATACATATATATCTCAGAGGATAGGGTTCAGTTAGGTACATAGACACAGGTAATCAATCAAGAATCCCAAAGATATTTATCTGGTATAGCACAAAATAACTACATATGTAGTTTAAAGTAGTCCATAGGAAAATCAAGTAGACACATAACAATGTGCACATTCATAGGAGAAACAAAATAGGTTTTCAAAGCTAACACGTTAAACATCCACAGTAACTATTACAGTCCAAATCTAACCACTATCTATCAAAACCCTAGCTCAACTTTTATTGGGCAAATCCGCGATAGCATCCGTCATTCCAATCTCCTCAATCGGGTCAATGTCAAGTCCAATACAAGAATCCCCCGTGCTCTAACCTTTGTCATCATAACTTATCTCAAAATCACTTATGATTTCTAGTTACCTCATGATACACAAGACTATACCACTTCCGAATTCACAAGTATTCCCTTAGGAATAGTATTTGGTACTCGAGTATAAGAATCCCAAACTAAGAGAATTTACAACTCAGGCCGTACGCTCCCAAGTGCAAATCAACAAGGTTTAAGATTCCTACCTGACGTACACATCTATCTTCCTCAAGTTGCATGATAAAGAGTTTTACACTTATAACATGCCCGGTTCATAACTTATGCTCAAAGAGCACTTAACCCTTTTAGACACCTTCACCAAAAGTAGGACCATAACACCACTTGGCCCCAAGCTCACTCTGCGTAGAGACCACGCGAAGTGGCTCTGATACCACCTGTGACAGCCCCACTTTCCCCTAAGGCGAGTTTCGGGACTAATACGTTTCGGGACATACAAACGCGCGTAAACAAGTCAAAATCACAAAATAAAAAAAATGAAAACGGAGTCGGTTATGAATAGTAACATCCCCGTCAAAATCCAACGAAACGTCAAGCAAATATTTACATCTCGAAATTAAGCATATACAACCCAAAGGGGCATACCAAAGTATTCAAAAGTGGATACATGTCTGATTTGCCAAATCAAAAGAGAAACGGTCCCAAAAGTACATTTAGGGTTTCAATAAATGAGCTATACAAAAGATGTGTCCAACTAGCTCATTTCGGCAACCAATTATCATATCCAGTCCAAAAGTATTTATTTTCCTGTAAGGAAAAAAAAAAGGAACGGAAAGGGGTGAGCTTGCGCTCAATGAGGTACCAGACATATAGCAGTAAGAAACATGGAACTTCAAATTCAATTAATCACATATGTGCATCAAATAAAGAAGTGAACAAACACCATAGACAGAAAGGATACGGGTGGCTCTCAGTAGCCAAATTCCCATTCGCTTCACCGAAACTTGATCGCAATAACAGTTGACACTCCGTCAACGTTACAGAAGTAACCAATACCGTAGACTCCACTTTCTTCGACTCCTTCCACCTCACGTACCCCCACCGGGCCCGAAATCCAATCAGATCAGAATTGGTAATACTCGAGTATACCGGAATCAAGGGTCTCAATACCCAAAGATCCCAAAACAGACTACCGTGGTTCGTTATCTAATCGACCAGGCCCTTGCCGGCCCGACTCGAGTAACTGGCCACAGGTGTTGAGCTCAGAGGTCCCAGAAAGGTCGTTGGATACAAGCTTCCAAACGACGTCAGAACAGATACAGATCCAGATACAGATAACAGATACAGATACCGATAGCAGATTCAGATACGCGTTCAAAATTGGCATATGAACAGACAAGAGAACGAGTGTGATAAAGTACACCCTCGCCTCCCTTTTTATCAAAACAGTATTTGGCTCCAACAGTCATAAATCAAGTATTTCAGATATTCAGATATTTCACATAACGGGTAGCAGGTAGTGGAACACTCACCGGGGTCAGTACAGATACCTCCCAAAAGAGAGCTTTAATCGCCAA
This sequence comes from Coffea eugenioides, assembly GCF_003713205.1. Classification (NCBI taxonomy): domain Eukaryota; kingdom Viridiplantae; phylum Streptophyta; class Magnoliopsida; order Gentianales; family Rubiaceae; genus Coffea; species Coffea eugenioides. The sequence continues at coordinate 8,856 of NW_020862643.1, read as the reverse complement.
GAAACCCTAAAATAATCCAAGGAAAATAATTGAAGGTTCCACTTTCAAAAATCGAGTATATGTGAGGCTCGACTACCAGTCGTATGCCTCGCCAAATAATTACTAAAGCAAGGGTGTAAAACATGATTTTTGGAAACGAAAAGGTAACATGAAGACCTAGGCTCAAACAACCCAAAAGCCCTTCATTTCTACAAAAAGGCAATTCAAACTTAAAGGAACCAAACGGCCTAGAAAATTGGACAGCACTTCCCCTAAATTTGCTTACTTTTCCATCCGTCATGGCTTCATTATTTTCCTCAACCAATCCCAAAGTCACACACAAAATAAGTTCATTCAATAGCCGTTCAGTAAGCTCCAAGTAGTACAAGTACAATGCAAGCTAGGGAAAAGTCCGGAAATGAAAGTCAAGCCCTAAGATATTCAAATAAGCACGATAAGACTCGATTACAAGTCATAAACCAATTTCAAATAGCCACCAAAATAGGGCTCCATAAGCATACATAAGCATTAGAGGAAACCAGAAAAATCCGGAAATGGAGTTAAGCGTTAACCCGAAAAAAACAGTTTTTCACATCATTTTGCGGTTTTGGTACCAATGGCACTACGATTATCGGATGAAGGTGAAAGATACACCGTTTCGAAGCTAAGAGATAGGGCTACAATATTGCAGAAGGTCACTCAGCCCAGTTTTCGAGTGTAACCAGGTCAAAAATGCAAGAGACTACCCAGAACCGCAAAAACAGGTTTCACAAATCGCATTCTGGTGAAAACATCATAAATCAGGCTACCTAAGTCCAAATCTAAAAATTCCAAATCCATACGAAAGATACGAAACAGGGTTACATTTCATCAGAATACCTCAAAAACAAATTCGGAAGCATTCCCGACCAAAATAACCCATTACAGAAGCAATTCTCAATTTCGGGTAAAACCAGGGCAGCAAGGGTAATTCCATCTTTTCTCAAGCTACGCTACTCCGATTGACCTGAAATTTTGCAGGCACCTCTAAAATATCATTCCCTACAACTTTAATTTTTTAACCCAAGGCCAATTCGGCCTCTAACTATGAGCTACAAAACCGGGCAGAATGTAGAACATTAAAACCCTAACTTTTCAATTTTCTTTGCAAAACAGAAATTGCTTGCAATTAACCACTTTTTCCACCTTCTAGCTTCCTTAAATTCCATTTCCAATCATCATACATGACCACATAATCATATTCATATGAAAACAAAAAATCCCCAATAATTACAAAACTTCACCAATTCAACCAAAATCAAGATATAATCCATAAAAGTGCATCTTATACTACCACCAATCATGATTTAAGCATCATTAGAGGGAGGAGAGGGGTCCTTCACAACTTACCTTAGCAACACAAGAGAGAGAGCAACTAATCACTTTAGTCTTCCAAACAACTCCACAAAACAACTCACTATCACTCCCTTAAGGGTTCCTATGGAGCAAAACCGAGATTCAATGGTTGATTTGGTAGATTGGAGCAAGATTGAAGCAACCTTGGAGAGTTTTTCCTTTCTTTCTTCCTTGTAGAGAGTTTCGGCCACAAGCTTGGAAAGAATGGAAGATTTTTGGTCAATTTTTGGGTTTATTTAGTAAATGGTAAAAGGATGAATAGTAAGTCAAATGTAGGAATGAATCTCTAAGTGACACATGTCACTTTCATTAATTACTTGCCTAACTTTTTCTCTCTCTCACACCAACCACTTGGTAAGCTCTAAATATCTCATAACAACCGATAAATTAAACCCAGTATCCAAATCTTAACCTAGTTGGCCGAATTTTACCGAACTTTCCGCACTAGTGGGTCCCACGTCCGGTATACATTCTTATTTTCTAAAAATCTAACCGATACTAGAAAACTCATCTAAAAACTATATTTACTCATAAAAATTATTTTCACAATTTTCGAATAAATAAAATGTGGAAAAGTGTGTAATTAATATTAGCAATTAAGAAAAGTACGGGTTCTCACACCAGTGAGCATTTTTCCGAGCAAAGATTGCCCCAATTTGTAATTTATCAATCAATGTGACTGATTTCTTTTCTTTTCTTCCCCCCCCCCTCTTTTTTTTTTTTGAGTTAATAGAAGTGGGCAAAATAAGAATTGTACAATGAAGGGAAAAAAAAGGTATTGCATTGAATTTTTTGAGACAGACCAATCAATTTGAGTGACCTCTTTTAAATCCGAACACTCTTATTGTATAGCTCAGATCCCCAATCTAGTGTGAATTTTCCGGCAAGAGGTTGAAAAATCTCAATTTGAGCTTATTTCTTAAAATTCATCGTGAAATCTCTTAATGAGCTCAATAAAGAATGAAATGTACATGAGTATATACAAAACAAATAACTGTCTGAATAAAAGCTTCATTATTGCCAATGTTTGAAAAATTTTAAAAGCAATACATATGAGAAAAATTCTAAAGAACTCATTTGCACATGTATACACACTTTTCTCTCTTAATAGCCCCCTTTTTCCTTTGAGCAATGAAACCTCTTAAATGTTTTACACGAGCGCTTTCAGATGAATTTCCAAAATTACATTGTAGGGCCTACCCAAGAATCAAGTAATACTTGTAATTTTCAGGATTTATTAGATAAAAATCGTTATCAGATATAGAAAAATATTTTCACCTTATTGAAACATTTTTATGAATGCAGGGGAGGGGAGAAAATAAAAAGAAAAATACCCCAAGTTAGTAAGCAAGACTATAAAATCGGCATGCATGTCCTATGGGGGAGCCCTTTTATGCCAAGGGTAGGCCTAGCATGAAAAATACAATCCTCCAGAGCAGGCACCATACAATACCTGATGGATCCAATCAACTTATTGAGTAAAAAATAATTTGAAAAAATTTGGCCAATTGGAGTGAGAAGAGACATTTGTCCTAAAAATGAGGACAAAGTCCGAATGGATTGCTTGCTTTGATCAACGCATAAAATGATGTGTAAAAGAGTATACTCTTGAAAGAATTGCAATGTCTCAACTAATTTATTCAGGGAACCTTAGATCAAAACCCTAAAGAGAATAAACGGGTCAAATGAATCGGATGAAATTGATGATTTATTCAAAATTGACTAGATCACCCTAAAAATAGATAAACTGGTCCAATGAATTGAATGGAATTGATAATTTATTCCAAATTGATCAGATCAACCTAAGGAGGGTAAATTGGTCGAATGAAATTGATGATTTATTCAAAATTGATCGGATCATCCTAAAAAGGGGTAAATTGGTCAAATGAATGAAAATGATGATTTGTTCAAAATTGACCGAATTGTCCTAAAAATGGATGAATTGACCAAATAGATTGGATGAATTTGATGGATAATTTGATCAAATGAATTGAATGGAAATGATGGTTTATTGAATTGTCTACCTATTGGTAGTTTCAAAAAATCATTGCGATACATTAGTCTATAAGCCTTCTAAAATCAAGATTTGGCCTCAGTTATATTTATCGTCTCAACAAAGTGGAATTATTTGTGAATTTCTTCAACTTAATGTCCTTTACGCAAGGGGTTCTTTACTAATTTTGATAAAATGGCCAAAAAGTGATTATTAGACGCTCATATTCCAAAGATCGCTCTATGAAAATGATCGGATCCTACCTTACCTTATGCACTACCCCTTTGGATGGTACAAAATGTAAACGTGCAAGTCTCCTTGGATTAAGTATCCGAGACACAAGGTGACTTATCCCTAACACGGGATCCCCTAAATGGCATTCCCTTCTAGGGTTTATGCATGATGCCATTTTATCAAAGCGCGTAAATATGCAGTACACAAATGAAACGTGACCTAAAGGGAACCCCTTTTTGTATGCCGGGGTGAGCCTAAAATAAAATGTATTCATGCTGCAAATGCGAAGCATTGAATTTAAATGTGTCATATCAAATAGGGTAGGCTCCTAGAGAGTACCATGCCAGGACTCTTATTTCCTAGGGCTTATAAATGCAATGGAGACAAAACCAAAAAGAGTTAGTTCAATCGGACAAATACACATAACACATTTGTAGCAAGGCAATACAAAGAAATAAAGCAATAAAGGAATAGAGGGGTTGGATCCCTCCCCCCATGAATAGTGTCCCTAATAGGGTAAAGCAGACTCTATCCTAGGTCAGGTTTTAGGTCCCCGAGCCTTCAGACTTGGAAGCCAAGGGTCATCAATCCCAAGGTTCTTTGTCGGTGGCTCGAGCGATTCCCCAGACACTTCTACGCACACGTCGTGTTACGGCTACATGTCTGAGTGAATCTATCAAAAATCCCCAATCTTCGACAAAAAGCTGAAGGCTATCAACCCAAAGCTTAAAATGGAAGATTGAGTGACCCCTCGGATCATGCTACGCACACGTCGTGTCACGATCACACGTCCAAGTGGGTCGCCTAATCCTAATAGGGTGGAGTGGCGTGACAAGCCACTAAAAGAAAAATAAACGCGGGATAAAAAGTAAAACGTATGCACGTATGCTAGTGCTCGATTTGGAGGGGAGGGATCGAGAACCAATGCGAGGTTCTAGGGTAATATCCCCCGCCCAAATGCAATGCAAAGCGCGGGATAACATAAATAAACCATCCATCCATCAAATCAATCGTACGTAAAAGGGTGAGGGAGTGAGTTGATACACGCAAAATGCAAAAATCCTAAAAAAGGAAAAATGTAACCCTAAACATCCAAATGTAATACATGAAAAGGGTAGAAAAGGAAAAGAATAACTAAATCAAGTGCTCGGACCCACTTAGGAAGTCCCCAGTGGAGTCGCCAAGCTGTCGCGCCCCATTTTTTAATAAAAATAAGAATGAGTGAAGTATGGTTTGAAAATTGGTGATGTGTGTGAAAAGAAAAAGGCCATGGGACTTTGAAATGCGACGGTTTAGCCAAAATAGTAATCTAAAAAGGTTTTGATAAAAGTGTAGGAGTCGCCACTTGGTATCGAGTTAGGGTGTACCAAGTTACCCAAAAAATGTGGATTTAAAAATGTAAAAAAAAAAACCTTTTTAGATTGACTCCAAAATCTACGATAAATCAGAGAAAATGGTTTGGGGGTCGCGGTTGAAGAGATGGAAGGCAAAGACAATGTCTAAGGCACCCTCTCAACCTAGCCTAAGCTAGTTGCATGATTTAGTCACGATTTTCCTAATTTCTAACCAAAGATGTATCGCATTTGGATGTGACTAATATGGATGCAATCCTAAATCTAATGAGGAATCGAAAGGGACAAATATCTCTTAGAGGCTTGATCGGACTAAATCACATGAGTTGTGATAGCCAAGGATAAGCCCTCCAAGAGGTCACGAGTAATGCTAATGACGAAAAAATGAACGGAATGAATGTATGCAATGTGAAAACATGAACTTGTGTGAAGTGAAAAAAGTAATAATAAAAAATAATAGTGTGTAAGTGGGAGTGTGCAAATGGGGGTGCAAGGTGAGGTATGTAAAGTGATAGTGTGAAGTGCATGTGTGCTCAGTGGTAGTATGTAAAGTGCTAGCGGTAGAGTGAGAATGTGTAAGATAAGAATCATGTGAAGTGAACATGTGGTGTAGACACCAATTTTTTAAAGTATTTTTGTTTACTGGTATTTTTATTTTTGATTAATTTCATTTACTTTTAGTCTTTTATTTTTAAGTCATTTTATCATTTAATTAAACTTTAATCATTTTATTTTGTTTGTTTCGATTCTAGGTTGTTATTTTATTTAATTTTTTGTTTTGATTCGTGTCTCTTGTCTTACTTTAATTGAATTAAGAGTTTTTTGCACTAAATTTTCGAAAAAAAAGGGAAAAAGAAAAAAAAAGAAAAGAAAAAGAAAAAAGTCCAGATCAAAGGACAAGAATAAAACACATAAACCTACTTTGGGGTTTGAAATCTTGGCCTTTCAAATTAGGTTTAGTCTTTGGAGATGCCTTTAAAAATGGAAAAGAGCCGCAAGCCAAGAAAAAAAAAACAGAGACGGGCGGTTAGGTTTTGGGCATGAAGGCTTCAGCGAGCCGAGAGAGAAAAAAAGAAGAAGAAGAGCGCGACGGACAAAAGAAAGGAAAAGAGGGGAGAGGGCAAGAATAGCTGGTGGCGAAAAGAGGGGGTCCGGCTAAGAAAAAGGGAGGACAGAAAACAGAAAAAGCAGAGGAAATTGAGAGCTTGAAAGAAAGGGGAAATCTGAGAATTGGGAGAAGGCTTCAGACGGCTTAGAGAAATTTAGGAAAAGCAAGAAATCAAACAAAGAAAAGCAATGGAAACCTCGGGCAGATTGAGAGGGAAGCAAGCAAGGAAACGAAGGTACCTACGGGCAAGAAAAACGGGGGACAAAAGGAAAAAACAAAGGAGATAGGCAACGGAAAAATCAGAGAAAACAGAGGAGAAAAGAACCGCGGGCCAAGAAGAGAAGGGTGGTAGCTAAGGCTGATGATTTGGCTAGTGAAAGAGCTGGAAAAGCTGAGAAAAGAAAACGAGAGAGCTCTCGGGTGAAGGGGCTGAAAACGCAGATAGAAAAAGACTAAGAAAGAAATGGCAGCAGCAGCGCCTCCACCGCCTCCATCCCCTGCTTCCAGAAACCGACGTCGACCACCACCAGCGCCACCATCCCACCGGAATCCACTGTCACCACCAGCGAAGCTCACTGAGAGAGGCCATTGTAAGTTAATTTTCTCCTTTACAATTCAGTATTCATTCGAACATACAGGAAGCTTTTAGAGTATGCTTGTCGTGGTCTGCCGTGAGCATGTTGTTTCAATTTCATGTTGATTGTTCATGGCTTTTCGAATACGCATGCTTTGTATGTTGATTGGACTGAAATTTTGGGTTTGCTGAAAATTTTGGGGCCAATTATAGCTTCAATTGAGTAAGGAAGTAGTGAAGTTTCTAATGCCCCTAACATGTTCGACTAAATGCCTGGCTGAATATCTTTATTGGAAGAAGATTTGTTTGCATTTTTTCTTTTTAAAGAACCGGCTAAGTCAGCGGATTCATTTCGTCCCCACCTGAGAATTTTTGATGTATGGCAGTTTTTGCATTTTCGGTTGCTTTATGCTTCTCATCGTATGAATTCAAATTGAAAATGGCATGAGAAGGGGCTTGTGTGATTGTCGTTTTTGATTGGGAATGGACAGACATGAGTTTCTGATTTTCAGTCTGCAAACGAAAATGGCAGCGGGCATTTAGCTCTCTTGGGGAAGATGGCTACCTGTTTGAATTATGATTCTAGTCTTTCAATTGCCCTTGTTGTTGTGATTTAGCCCCAGAGTTCCAGAGCTTCAAATTGTGACCCCCAAAACCTTCATGAGTCCTTCAATTAGGTCCCTACTTTTGTTGTGTTTGAACCTCTCACGTTTTCCCTTATTCTGATATGGCCCAAAAATTGGAAAAGTTAAGTTCATTTCTCCCTTTTAGATTTTAATCATCTTTTAATATGCATGAGTAGTCTTTTAACTAGATTAATTCTTGTTTTTAGGACATAATTGTGGCTCAATAATTTTTGTTGATTTTATCATGTTGGGCTTTAGTGGAATAGATGATTTGGGTTAAGAGGTTATTTTTTTTTGACTTGGGTTTGAGGGAGTGGGTTTAGCTTTTTTATTTGGGTTTCTGGTTTGGGCTTAGGAAGATAAAGTCCAACACGTTTGGTTGGGTTTTAGGATTGGGCTTGTAATTAATTCGTTTGGGTTTAATTGGTAAAGAATGGGTTGACCTATGTCATTCCCTTGGACTTCTAATCGGGCCAAGTGGTCTTGGCCCAAGAAGAAGTTAGAAAATGGACCAATGGCCTGATCCATTAAGAAACTAGAAAGCAAAAATTGCAAATCAGTCCCTGGATTTCTCCTTAACTATACTGTGGCCCTAGACACTTTCAATTTCTTTCAATTGGGTCCTTAATTTAATTGCAAATGGGACCCTAAACTTTATTTTTCTTTAATTTTAGCCCTAAAATTTTGTCAACCTTTGCAATCAGGTCCTTTCTTCTCTTGACTTCTTAAATGTGGGTTGTTGACATGATTTAATTGATTCAAATTCATGTTTATTTTTATCCTTTGTGATCATTTGCCAAATAAATTGGTACCTTGACCTTTTCTTTTATTTTGGAGGATAAATAAGCGATTTCACTCCATTAGGGCTCCAAATCAAGGGAGGTACATCTTATCCCTTATTTCTCACTTTATTTGACCCTACGTGTGTATATGTGCCTTATGTGTGCAATTGCATGACTTGAAGTGTTTATTTCATTTTCACTTTATTCATTTCTCTAATTATTTAATTTCGCTTTAATTTTGGTTCAATTTTTATCATTTGAAAGGCACTTGAATGCCGAAGTTGTAATAGTTAGGTTATTTTATTTACTTTATTCCGTTTCCCCTTTTAGATTGTAGTAGGCCTTCCCCCCTAAAATGTAATAGTTAGGGCCTTAATTGCCTTGTGTGTTTTGCATGTCTATGTACTATGTGTTTCATCGCTTTCTTAGGTTTTGGCATCTAGATATGCATGCTTATGTGTTATGTGAATTACGTGCTCACATGTCTACTTGCTTTAATTGTGCATATTACTTATATATGTGTATGATGGATGCAAATGCACGTAACCGTGGCTAGTCCAATGCTAGTCATGGTTGTCCACTCGAGCTCTTACAAGTCCAATGCTTGTGAGAGAGCGTAGATGTGGGCTAGTCCAATGCTAGACCCTTAGGAGCCCTTCGCGCGTTAGAGCATGATTGTGTGACAAACACTTCATCTCATGCATATCTTTACTTTCTAGGGCCTTTTTCACCATGTTGCATGACACTTTCCTTATATATGTATACTCCTTCCCCCATATTTTCCCTTGTATGTATATTACTTGCCTCTTTTGT
>NW_020862642.1:0-22034 GCF_003713205.1 Coffea eugenioides | reverse complement strand
TCAATAGCATACATTTTTCTTCATATATATCTTAAACTACCCTTTCTGCAAAAACAAAAAAAGGAAAAAGATTTTTGCTGATCGTATTCACTATTTGCCTTCTTTGTTGCCTGTCTTCTTCCAAGCAAGACAATCAAAAGCCAAGAAATCCTCTCTACCAAAAATTTTAAAAAAATAAAAAAAAAAAGAATTTTGATGATTGCCTTTTCTTGGCAACACCATCAGAAAAGCCAAGCAAACATCCCAAGCTGAATCAAAAGCAATTCCAACAATTGTAGGCACGCAAAACATCGCAATCCAATTTACTTTCGGCAGCCTAGGCTAATTCTTACCCTCTATCCAGCCCCAACACTTTCCCTACAAGGTAAATACACCCGCCTCTTATTATTAAATTGATAAAACTCAACCAATACTCCATCAAATTTTACCAGAAATAAAAAACCCCAAATTTTATCCAAAACCAACACTCCATCAAGAACCAATCCCACATGTCAAATCCCCTTACTCTTCCTCCCTTTGCAGCCTTTCGTTTTCTTTCAACAACCCATTTTATGAAGCCCAAGATCCATTTTTCACTCTTGATCTTTGACATCACCAAGTTTTATCACCCATGATCAACCAATATTGGATAAAGAACATAGATACAAAAAAATCAAACCCAATACACTCTGAATAGGAAAAAAAAGGGAGGAAGGGATGAGTCTAATCAAATCAAGTTTGCAAAGAGAAGGGAATTGATGTAGGAAAAGTCAAAAAAAAAAGATAAGCCGAGAAGGAAAAAGAGGGGGACAAGCACGGGCAAGAGTTGATGGACAATAGTTAGTGTCCTAAAGTAGAGCAGGAAAGCTGGGTAGACGAGAGTTGGGCAAAGGATGAAGTGGGAAAAAAAGCAACGTAAGGGACGCCCAAGAGAGAGAATCAATTGTTTTTGTTTTTGTTTTCGGTTTGGATTTTCGAATTTTTTCCAAAAAAATGTCTTTAAGTATTTTATGAGGGGTAGTAGAGTACTTTTGCATTGATAGGGGAGGTATGTGTAATTTTAAAATATTGAGGAAAGCTTTCCTGAAATTGTCAAAAACCTCAAGGAAGGTTTCTGAAATTATCCCTATTTATTTAGAATACTCTTTTTACTAATGAAATCAAACTAATAGCACAATACATTCATCTATTTAAATGGTTACTTCTCTTTCTTTCTGTATTGCTGATTGTTTCCTTAAATTTCCGCTTTTGCTCTTCTGTTTTAAAATTTTTTATTGGATTAATTTTTTCTACGCTGATAGTTTGGATAAATGATAATTATACAAAATTTAAATTTGATATTCAACTTTTACACATATGTCATGAATCCAACGATGATAGTGTGTACACAGTCAATATAGGAAAGATTTACTCTTTTTTATTTCTCTATATGTGCACCGCCAGTCGACATCTTTGCCTGGGCAACCTCAGGCGAAGCACGAGGCCCATCTCCAACTAGCCTTTCGAAAAACTTCGGCAGCGGGCGGCAATGACTCTCCCGCCCCTTAGTTCTGTCTATTTTTGAGCTTCTGTGTCTATAACAAGAACCTGAATTAGACTACTTAATTACTAGTGAAGATGAAAATTAAAAATGGACAAGTTTGAATAATGCTTTCCTAACTCCTGTTGATTAATATGCAATTTCTCTATTTTTGCTTCTTAAATCTTAATTTTTCCCTACTAGTAAAAAAAAGCGATAAACTTCATAAATATACTTTTAGATGTGTATATCTTCTCAAGGTTATCCTACTACAGTTTTTTGATGTAGAACAAGTTGCTGCGAGGTTTTGGACAAAATGGAGCTAGCAAAAGAGAGAGCAAACGGAAGCTGCACGCCCACGACTTCAGAGGAAGTCTGAAGATCAGCGCCGGACTTCCCTTCAGAGGAGAACCGACGCCAACATTGGCATCGGATTTCATCGGAGTAGCACTTTTTTTTTCTTTTTTTTTTCGTTTTCTGCCTTTTGTTGTAATTTTGTTTTCGTGAATTGCTCCTTTGTTATTTTTGGAAAAAGCATGTGAAACCATTCCTTCTACCAGCTTCGCATCATTTTTTCTATCCCATGTTTTGACTATTTAAAAGAAGAAAAAAAGAAAGAAAACGTCATACTGCTCCATGATTTAGTGAGATGTACATTCCCAAAGTTAGACAAAAAAACAGAAAAAAAATAGAACAGTCTTGTATATCGTTTTCCACGCAAGACTATTATACTCCCCAAAAGGGAACAAGAAGAAAAAATGGAAAGAAAATAAACTTCAAGGTTGACTTCATTGCAACTAGCTACTATCATTTTATGGCTTTTGTTTGTCTCTCTCTCTCTCTATATATATATATATACGTTTTTTACATCTTCTGAAATAAAAGTCTGCCAAGGCCGATAAATTGTCTATTTCTCCTTTTGCCTTTCTCTTTTTGTTGATCACAACAAAAAGTAATAATAATAATAAATGGAGACAAAAATATGAAATGTGATTGTTTCTTAACAACAATAATCAAGCTACTATAACATGTCGTAACAATAATAGGTAGGAGACTTAAACCTAAACAAAATAAATAAAGGTTTGGACATTTAATAAGATAAGAATAGACAGAAAAAATTTGATGGAATTGATTAGAGCCATCATAACAAATATTTCATCCCATTTCACCAGTGTCCTAAAGGTACTTATTATAGACAGAGAACCCTTAAAAGAACACAACTTTATGGAGTGGATGGAAGTTTTCATCCTCGATAGTATGTTGTAGGAAATGATAATCCATGCTTTGTGAGGAATGCTTCTATAAAAGCTGCACTACACTGTCTCATGCAGCCAACTCATGATCCATCAGAAAATTTTCTAATTTGTTGATCGAAGTGTCTGCACATGAAATGTGCAGAAAAATGTTTTCATGTTTTTAACGTATGATGAACTGGAACACCTGAGTTATCCATGGACTTGCTATTGTAGAAAGCTTGAACCATTGATCAAGGGCAAAACAAATGAAAGAAATCATTGAGAAAAAAAATATCTATCATTATAACTGCCACTTCAAGGGCAAAAGTCAGAAATATACATCTATGCTTTAAGATTTCATCGTGTAACAAGACATCAAAGAAAGAAAGAATGAATGAAATAACCAAAAAAAAAAAAAAACAGAGTCTTAGACCCTCTCTATATGGTAAATACTACCAAAATATACTAGTGTTGGTTGTCATTGTCCATGCATGGCTGAACCGCTCTCCAAATACTTGCTGGCCATACTTCTAAGCTTAATGACCAGGTCCTCTAGGGCTAGGTCCAGAAGCCAACCTTTCAAGCCAATGCGACATCGTGTCTCTTGCTTTTGCATACACCGAAGGAAATGTATCCAAGTGATTGGCACTTGCGAAGTTTCCCTCCGTCAGCAACCTCGCTGCCTCCACATGAACTTGCCCCATAATGGCAACAAAGATGACAAAAACCAATACAAGAATCGCTGCTTTTCTGCAATCCATCTTGAGCCCAAAAATCGACTAAAACCCACAAAAAAGGACAAATTTATTAGCTGAAAATGTAGGTGAATTGGTTGATTCTTGGTTTATTCTTGCTACGGATGTTAATTTGTAGCAGAGGTGTGGTGATGTTGGGGTATTTATAGTATGGGGGGAGTTTGTTTGGAGTCATGTTTGACACTTTGAACGAAGAGGGTTGAATGTGCCGCAATTTTCCAAACAGGGTTACGTGTTGACTAAGGAGATGTAAAATTGAAGTGGTCCTACTCGTGATTGAATTTATCCCAATTGAGGGGCTGTACATGTGAAATTTTGAATGCCACGAGGTGATTTGAATTTTGTCAGGGTCTCTTGGCTGTGCAGTTTGGAATCATTCAAATGCCTAAGATTACCACGTGGATGGATTTTATTGCAACAGGGTTGGAGGGTACATACGAATGGTCGTGTACGACAACTGACAGATGTAACAGTGCTTCTAATAGGTTTGTCAACCGTACGTTTTACTACTTTAAATTGTTGTACGAGCTGTAAAGTAATAGCAGTATAATTTTTTGTCTCCTTCCTTTTCTTAAATCTCGCTTTTTCGTCATTAAAAAAAAATCGTTTACAGATTTTGTATATAATTAAAAATGTGAATTAAATTTTAGAATTTGAACTAATTTTGAGAGTTAACCTTCGGAAATGGATGCTTTTGGCAATAATTCTTGCCCCTCTTTTTGTTGCAAGGATGCGGTTTTGGTAATGTAGCCAGTAGAATGGGTTAGTAGAAAAGTATCTGCTTGTGTCATGTTGATTAATTGAGTCCAAGGTTTGATGTTTTGAATGGACCAGCTGGGGGCTGTTTATTTTCTTGGTCTTGAGTCTTGAATGGACTAAGCACTTTGGTTAATGGAAGTATTTTTGGGGAATCCACTAAGATGCTGCCTTACTAACTAAAATTGCATAATTACCCTTAAAAAAATCAGATATAAGTTTCTATTCGTTTTGGGGTATTCTCCGGCTGGACAGCACATTATATAATAAGACACATGTAAGACATTGCTGATTCATATGAAACAAAAAACTTGATTCATATGAATTGATTGTTGTGTTATGCTGATTCTTTCCTCCCTAATAGTGTCCTACTATATTTAATTAAGGGTGTGCAAATGATTTTTAAACAGTCGAAATGGTAGAAAAGGGAAGACAATTAAAGTATTCAGCTTGACAAATTAAGTAAAAGGAAATTTGGTTACTAGTCATGATGGCTAGCATGTGTTCAAAATGTCAATGTTTGACTTCCGGTATGTAATATTATTTTCTTTAGCGAATGAGAAATTTCGTATAGTCATGTGTATGTGTCTATATGCATGTGTGTGTATATATATCTATATTAAATGATAAAGTTTATTCATATACCAATTACAAAATTAAAGATAAATATCTGGTACAATATTTAGATGTTTTTCCTATAAGTATTGCATGAAAAAAAATAAGATTATCCACCATATAAGCTCTTATTTTAAGCACATAAACGTGAAATATTTTGTATTTTTTGAAGTTTGAAGAAGGAAAAAAGAAATGTTATAAAGTGGGAAAATGTGTTGAGAATGGTCAGCCCACGCAAGTAGTAATATTAAACAAAATTTTTCCGTGTCCACTGGTTTACTAGTGGTTTAATTATTAAATGTTTGTCACTTCAATTTCAGAATATGATGTAGAAGACTTTCTCGTTTAGACAAGAGAGTTTAAAATAATTGTTGAAGTTGAAAATATATAAATATGATTCCTTAAGCTCAGGCGTCATGGCGTCCGATTATATTTTCATTTTCACACCCCAGTGTACTGTTTCTTTTCTATGGTCAGTTATGTGATGCTAAGTTTTGAAAAGCAATCAACTATTTTACTTATCAAAGTCACACAATTTTGCCTCGGAACCAGAAATAATGTTTTCTTGACTACGGAAGGAACACCGAAATCAATATATATATATATATATATATATATATATATATATATTGTCTAATGACTTGAAATTTGTCCAGAATGATTTGGATGTTTACTGCCGAACAAAAGAGATGCATAGTCAATGGTATTTGCGACTGTTTTTAGTTTTGTTTTTTCCTCTTTTACAACAATATAGGAGTAAAGAATAATTGCACTTTCGTGCAACTAATGTTTCGTTTGTGTTCTATATTGCTTTTTAGTTCCAATCTCATTTAAAAGACTGAATCCATTTTCTTTTGAAGTGGTGTGGAAACTATAAGCATTCAACAATTGATTGGGCATTTTGTGACTAAAAAAGTTTGGTATATATATATATATATAATTACATGATATTTTTCAATAGAATGTGCACAAGTGATTTGATTATTAATTTCAATATTCTAACAGTGTATGCAATATCAAGTTTAGATAGATGTCATGTGTGTAAAACTTGATTTTCAAACTTATATTAAGATCAACTGTTATGCATTCAAACCTGATATTCATCTGTCAATAGTGACAAGGCTGCTTCCATAATTCTTTAGTTTGTGTCATATATTTTTGTAATTTGTTGTGGAAGATATAAATACAGAAATTCTAAAATTAAGGAGATGGACTATCATTTAATTTGTGTCCATCGTACAAGTCTTATGTTGCCTAGATTAAGATTTTTCATCTTTTTTGCCCTCTATTTACAAACTTATTTAATCTCGTAGCAAAGCTCCTTTAACATGAAGGTCTTAGCGCGACTGAATTTCAGGCGCCTGATAATTTCAGACACAACAAAGCTGTCTAGCTTAGAGATGCATCCGAGTCGAGTCGAGCTCGAGTGGTGAGGTAAAATAACTAACGCTCGAGCTCGTCGAGCTTTTAGAATTCGAGCTCGAGCTCAAACTCGACGTCAATTTACGTTACTCGAGCTTGAACTCGAGTTTGAATTTAATTAAATTTAATCAATTCAAATCAAGTTTAATCAAACCTATTCGAGCTCAATCAAGCCTAATCAAGCTCACGTAATAAAAATTAATATTTTACATATAATTTTAAATAAAGGATATTATTAACATTTCACAAGAATAAAAATTAAAATATATATTATAAGAAGCTCGATTAGGCTCGTCGAGTCTTCCAGTGCAAATTATTGAAGCTCGAGCTCGACTCGCTGCTTCTATCAAGCAACTCGGTCAAAACGAATTCGAGCTGAGCTGTTGACCGAGTAGCTTGCGAGCTCGAGTCAAGCTATTCGGTCCAGCATCAGCCCTAGTCTAGTGTCAAGAAACTAATTTTTTTCCCAAAGCGTAATGATGCCGTTTCATTTGATTGTCCAAATTAGGTTTGATAGTAGGACGAATAAATGTGACGACGTCGTTGGAGGCAGGAATTAGTGGGACGAAGTCGTTGGAAGGAATTAACAGATTCAGTTGCAAGAATTAATTGAGTCGGTTACTTGTCCTATTTGTACACATGTGATTGGCCAAGAAAGCATTGAACAAAAATTTCATTTCCTTTTCTTACTTTCTTTTCTACTTTCCCCAATTCTCATTCTCCCTTCTTCCCCTCCTCTGCAACTTTCTTCCCCAGCTCTCAAATAATTCATCGATTAAGGTTAGAGATGGAGTCAGTAGCTTGACAATTGGTATCAGAGCAGGCTGAATCCTTGGACGATACCAAAAATCTATGGCAGAAAGCATCAGATTCAAGACTCTGGAGAAACAAATCAAAAAGCAAGAAATCCGACTCCATGAAGTAATGGAAGGTCTGCAAACTTCGCAGTTGCAACAACAACAAATGCAGAATGAGTTCCATACTGAACTCAAGGAAAACAACAAAAGAATGGAAGGCTTGGTAGTTGAAATGAAGTAGGAGTTCAGCGCTTTCATGAGAGCAATGATAAGTTAGGAAAGAGCTGTTCCAGAAGAAGACAGACCGAGAGTGGAACAAGCACCACTCTTACCAACTCCTCCACTATTAGAGGCTACAGATAGGATCTGAAATCAACAGAGCAGCAAGGAAGGAAACAAGTAAGATTCTAATACCAAATCCTCCTAGAATCGATTTACCTATGTTTACTGCTGAAAATCCGTGGGAGTGGATCTGGAAATGCAATAAGTACTACCTAAATTACCAGATTCCTAAGGATCAAAAGGTGGAAGTCATAGAAATGTACTTGGAAGGGAAGGCAGATAACTGGTTCCAGGAAATTAAATTGGAAAACCCAAGGATAACTTGGAGAACATTTGAGGAATTACTATACAAAAGATTTGATAATAGAAATGGAAGAGATGTAATGGAGGAATTTAACAAACTGAGGCAATCTGGCAAAGTGGAGGAGTACCAAGAAAAGTTTGAAGAACTTAAAACTCTTATGATGATTACGAATCAGCATTTAGATGAGAAATATTTTGTGTCTAGCTTTATCAGTGGACTTGAGGGTGAAATCAAAACTATGATAAGGGTGCTTAAGCCTGCAACCCTGTCAGAAGCCTTTGAATTGGCTGCACTACAGGAAAAGGCATTAAGGCTACAAACAAGGACCTTCAAAGAAGGAGGGAAAACGGTGTCTGAAGACAGATTTGTGATTTCCAGGAATCCTTCTCAGCACCAGACCCACAATTCTCACTACAGGGTGCCTTCTACCAGTACATTTAGGAATACTCCATTCAAAGGCAAAACAGTGTCTACCTCAGGTTCTAAACCTAGGAGGATCTCAGCACAAGAGTTACAATACAGGAGGAATAATGGACTTTGTTTCAAGTGTGAAGAGAAGTTTGAACAAGGTCATCAGTGCAAATCTGGTCACCTAAACCTTCTAGTTACTGACGAAGAAGAAGAGTCTGAGTTTGAAGATGCATCAGGGAAGCAAGATGAGTCCACAGGGAATCCAGGACAAATCATGGAAATGTCCTTGCATGCATTGTCAGAGGCTATGAAAAGAAAGACAATAACACTGATAAGGAAGTGGGATGGAGAGGAAATGCTCATTTTAGTTGACACTGGGAGTTCAAACAGTTATATCAGCAGTGAGAAGGTGATTGCATTTGACATACCATATCGATTAATGGAACCATTCTCTGTGATTGTAGGCAATGGGGCCTGTGTGACTAGTAAAGCCAGCCAGCATAAGTTCTGCTTTGATCTCAAAGTGATGGACTTAAGTGGCTGGGATATGATATTGGGAGTAGACTAGATGACTCACTTCAGCCCCATTACTTTTGACTTCCATCAGTTGACTATCTCCTTGCATAATCAAGGGGAAGTAGTGCAATTGAGGGGGCAAGAAGAAAATTGTGATTTAGATCTCATCAGGGATAGTGACCTTAGAAATTTCATTGAATATAAGAAACAGATATGCTTGGCTTTGAGGATGGGACAGAGTAAGTTGTCTGAAGAATTTGTTATGCCTACTGAGGTTCAGCAGATCATTGAAGAATTTAGTGATGTATTTCAGACTCCTACTGAGTTGCCCCTCACTAGGGAAATAGACCATGAGATTCCCTTAAAGCCTGGATCCCAAGCTTTCAAAATGAAACCTTACAGGCATCCTCATTCCCAAAATGGTGAAATATAAAAACAGGTAAAAGATATGATGCAGCATGGGATCATTATCCATAGCAATAGCCCATTTGCCTCACTAGTGTTGTTAGTCAAGAAAAAAGGAGGCACATGGCATTTTTGTGTGGATTACAAGCGTTTGAATGAGATGACTATTTAAGACAGGTGTCCTATACCAAATGTAGATGAACTGATCAATGAATTAACAGGATCAAGGTATAAAACCAAACTGGACCTCACTTCTGGCTGCCACCAGATCAGAGTCAAACCCAAAGATACTCATAAGACTGCTTTTCAGACTCACTGTGGTCACTATGAATTTCTAGTGATGCCATTCGGATTAACTAATGCACCAGCAACATTTCAGTTTCTTATGAATAAGATATTTCAATCATACTTAAGGAAATTTGTTTTGGTATTCTTTGACGATATCTTGATTTACAGCTCCACACTGGAATTGCATTTAGAGCACTTGAAAATAGTGCTATCTGTCCTGAGAAAGCCCAAGCTATTTGCAAAGAGATCCAAATGCTCCTTTGCACCATGGACTAGTCCAAGATTGAAAGTATCATGAACTGGCCCTCTCCTAGGACAGTAAAAGATTTAAGGGGGTTTTTGGGGCTGATTGGATATTACAGAAGGTTCATCAAGCACTATGGGATCATCTGCAAACCGCTCACAGAGTTACTCAAGAAGGAAAATTTTGTTTTGAATGGTGGAGCAGAGGAGGCCTTTAAGTCACGGAAACACATCATATGCAAGGCTCCTGTACTTAGACTACCAGATTTTCAAAAACCTTCACTATTGAAACTAATGCTAGTGGAGGAGGAATTTGAGCAGTACTGATGCAGGAAGGCCATCCTATAGCCTTCCTAAGTAAGGCATTATCACCTAGGAATTTGGGGCTATCAGCTTATGAGAAAGAGCTACTGGCACTGTTGATGGCAGTGACCAAGTGGAAACACTACCTGCTAGAATACCATTTAATTATTAAAACAGATCATCAGTAGAACTTGCTAGATCAGAAACTCACCACTTCATTGCAACATAAATGGTTGGCTAAATTGCTTGGCCTGGATTATGAGATTCAGTACAAAAAGGGAGTAGAAAATAAAGTAGCTGATGCATTGTCTAGACTGCATGCAAGGAATACAGATCAGGCAGCTCAACAAGGGTCCCACTTGGCCAAACCATTGCTCAAAAAAAAAAAAACAAAACAAAAAAAAAATTTTGACAAATTCAAGTGCGTTGAAAAATTCCCCTTATGCAGGTGTTTATGGTTGAGATCGAGAAAAAAGTGCAATTCAAAACTTGCAAATTTGGAAATTAATCACGAATAAAAATGGAGCAATGATGCTATATTGCAAAGTGGAGGATCGGCTATTTGCTCAAAAGGAGTACATACTTCAGCAGCCAATTTGAAAGAAAAAAGAGAAAAGAAAAAAATAGAAAACGAAAAGAAAAAAAGGGAATGAAAAAAAAATGATGAAAAAAAAAAAGAAAAGAAAAAGATGGAATAAAAAAAAGAGAAAAAAAAAGAGAAAAGAAAAAAATAGAAAACGAAAAGAAAAAAAGGGAATGAAAAAAAAATGAAATGAAAAAAAAAGAAGAGAAAAAAAGGGGAATAAAATACAAAAAGGAGGAAAAAAACAAAAAAGAAAGAAAAGAAAAAGAGGGAGTGAAAAAAAAAAAGAAGAAGAAAATAAGAGTTTTTCATTTAATTTTGCAATTGAACTCTGGGAGCTTTTCATTGGAGATTACATTTCTAAGTTGGGGCAACACCTTGCCCTCTTATGCTTCGAAATGGAAGTGGTAATACATGCCAAAATCGAGATCCCGTCCTTGCACATTTTGACAAAGGCTCAGGCAGAAGAAATCAAATGGATTAAGGAGCACTGAGTTGCTGTCTCTTATTGATGAAAAAGTGGATGAATGTTTGTCATGGACAATGCTATCATCAAAGGATGGTTCGTTAGTTATGACAAGAAAGACAAATCTCGCTTAGTTGAAGTGAGAGATAAGGTTTTGAAGTAAATTCTTCCGATTCAAGAGGAGGTTAAAGAAAAGTTTGCTCCAACTTGGCAAGGGCCATTTATTGTTCAAAGAGTGCTGTCCGGAGGAACGCCCATGCTTACAGAACTGGATGGACAGGTCTTTCCTCTGCCAATCAATTCAGACATGTGTAATAAATGCTTTCTCTGAGTATGTGATTTTTCTTTTTGAAATACCATCTATGGCGGATCAAAGGCGAGCCTTCTTCTTTTCTCTTTGAACATCTTACCGCTAGTTTTCCCCATTGAACCTCCAGAATAATTTAACCCTTCATTTGATAGCCCTCCTAAAGATTGCAAACCCCATACTGGGGTAAATTTTTATCTCCTATTTGTCATAAAAAAAAAGAAAAAAGAAAAAAAGAAGTCAAAAGCCAAACTGGAGCAATTTTTTCGGTTTTAATACCCTCATACTGGGGCAAATATTGATAGAATGCGGTCTTAGGGTTTTTGAAACCTCTTTGAAGATTTTGCTTTGAAGCCTTAACACTTTTTCTACACCCCACATCACCCCATCATAAAAATCATAAAGTCTCGACCTCCGCTTTAGTGGTATTTTTAATAAAAATCACTTAATCAAATGGCAATTGATGTCAATACACCTTCACCATTTTTACATGGGAAGGGTTGTCGCGCTGATGCCATCCTTTCTTTAAATACATTTCTGAGTTGATAAAGGTCGTTAACAAGATTTGTTCATTAGGTGAAAACCTGAAAGGGTGTCTTCAAAAGAATGAAAAAAAAAAAGAAAAAGAAAAAAGGGATTGAAAAAAAAAATGAAAAAAAATAGAAGGATGAAAAAGAAAAAAGAATAGAAAATGAAAACAAAATAAAATAAAAGGTGTGACCTTTGTGAAAATCTGAAAGGTTAAGGTCATCAAGGTGAGATTTTGGAGCACAAGAGAATCATGAACGAAAAGCGAGATGCCGACACTTGAAATACTGGCCATTCATTCAAATCTGATCATTAGAAAAGTTGATTTGTGATACACGGTGGAGTATGGCTGACTGATGCTAGAAAATTGAGAAGATTCAACATAAGTTGCAGCACAACTCCACAACTCCTGGGGAGCAGTTTTGACATCCAAAAGATCATGCTTGCATAGTTCTCAAAGCCAAAAAGACCACAAATGATCACATGGTGGTGGCATTATATGATCGCTCTTTCTGTTCTCTCGAAAGCATGAAAATGTGGCCTTTGTTAAACATGATTTACACTGGCCAAATATCAAGAGGAATGAGCTCCAATTTTGGTAATGCATTTTAAATCGGCTTTGTGGAAAAAAAAAAAAGGTCTTTTAAAATCGAGAGGACAGTGACATATGTATGTACCTCTCAAATCTTTTGAAAGGAGAGTTGTCATTGGTATTTTTCAAGTTTTAGAATTCGTCACCTTTGATTTTTTTCAAAAAAACAAAAAAAAACAAAAAAAATGTGTGTGTTTCTTTCATTTGAAAAAAAGAAAAGAAAAGAAGATTACAAATCCACCAACTTGAGCCACAATGTCAAAATGCAAAGCAGATGATTGGTTGAACAAAATTGATTCAAATTGAGTCAATTTTTGAAATGATTTTTCAGGTAAGTATTCAAGAACTTTTTCATGCAATAACGTGTGTCATGTCTTTTATCTCCGTTAGCATCGAGTATTGACTCACTAGCGTGTGTTTTGCTTTTTCATATCCGTTAGCATCGGGTCCAACCCACTAACGTGTCATTTATCACCGTTAGCATCGAGTATTGACTCACTAGCGTGTGTTTTGCTTTTTCATATCCGTTAGCATCGGGTCCAACCCACTAACATGTCTTTTATCACCGTTAGCATCGAGTATTGACTCACTAGCGTGTGTTTTGCTTTTTCATATCCGTTAGCATCGGGTCCAACCCACTAACGTGTCTTTTATCACCGTTAGCATCGAGTATTGACTCACTAACGTGTGTTATGTTTTTTTTCACATCCGTTAGCATCGGGTTCAACCCACTAACGTGTCTTTTGTATATCATGTTGGGATTCGGCAGGTTTGGGTTTTATCCCACTGACCGTTTTTATTGTCGTTGGGCATGGGTTTTATCCCTCCAACCTCGGCAGGCTCGGGTTTTATCCCACTGACCGTTTTTTATTGTCGTTGGGCATGGGTTGTATCCCTCCAACCTCGGCAGGCTCGGGTTTTATCCCACTGACCGTTTTTATTGTCGTTGGGCATGGGTTGTATCCCTACAACCTCGGCAGGCTCGGGTTTTATCCCACTGACCGTTTTTTATTGTCGTTGGGCATGGGTTTGTATCCCTCCAACCTCGGCAGGCTCGGGTTTTATCCCACTGACCTTTTTTTTTTTTCGTTGGGCACGGTTTTATCCCTCCAACCTCGGCAGGCTCGGGTTTTATCCCACTGACCGTTTTTATTGTCATTGGGCATGGGTTTTATCCCTCCAACCTCGGCAGGCTCGGGTTTTATCCCACTGACCTTTTTTTTTTATTTTTATTTTCGTTGGGCATCGGTTTTATCCCACCAACCTCGGCAGGCTCGGGTCGCATCCCACTGACCGTTTCTCTTGATTATTTGGTTAATAATTGTGCTTTAACATTCATTTTGTATTTCCTGTTTAGAAGTTCTGAGAGCTCAAACTTTTTCGACTTTGCAAAGACCGCAGTTTGTCAATGCACTTGTTTCATTGTGGTTCACTTGCATTCGAACTACGTTTGACCTGATTCCCATGGCGGGATACGTAGGCAACTCTACATGAGTTCGGTCACGTGTTTTGCAAGTTCATTACATCTTTTGTTCAATAATTTCAGCCAAGTGTTAGCTTGTTTATTTTAGCTCAGGTACAGCTAGAAGAGACAGGTAAGCAATTTGGTGTCTACGTCTTTGTCTTGAGTTTCTTTGAAACTCTAGACAAAGAGGGGCAAGCTGTAGACACCAAAATTTTGTCAATTTTTAATATTTTCTCAAGATTTTTCTATTTAATGAATTATTTATTTTCTAGTATTTTAATGTGTAATTTTCTCATTTTTACAGGTTTATTTTAGGAAAAGAAAAAAAAAAGACAAAAAAACAAACAAAAGAAAAAAAAACAAAGCAAAATAGCAACAAAAAAAGGAAAAAAGGAGAAAATCAAGAAATCAAATCATCCTAATCATTTTTTTTCCCCACCAAATACATTTAACCCATTTCACACTCAATTGCCAGGGACCTTTCTTTTCATTGGCAGAAGTCATCATTTCGGAAAATCCTACACACAAGCTCCATTTTTTTTTGGCTACAAGTCCCTCTCGGCTCTCTCTGGAAAAAGGGGGGAAAAACAGACAAGGAAAAGAAGGGAGGCTCTCGGCTCTCTCTCTGGGCTCTCAACCGAAAAAAGAAAAAATTTTCCCTCCCTCTCTCGGCTAGCTCTTAACAGACAGAGGACAAGCCACAACAAGAAAAAAGACTCCAACTCTCACTGGGACTCTCGGCTCTCTCCCTCTCGGTTCTTTTTTTTTTTTTCTCCCAACACACCCACAGGCATCAGAGAAGCTTCAGCCAAGGCAATTTCACTTTCATTGAGGTACTTTCCAGTTTTTTTTTTAAGGCATATGAGATACATTTTGGTTTTAATTTATCTTGCTTTTGCTGGTTTTTATTGTAATTGTTGTGTTGCTGAAATTTGGGAAATGGCATGAACCAGATTTAGGAAAAGGAAAGGTTTATTGTGAATGCATGTTAATTGTTTGAAAAAATGCCAAAAAGAATTTTAGGGGCTGTTTTGCTTTATTTTGGCCATTTTATGTTGTTTTCTTGTCAAATTAAGATTATAGTTGTATTGTAGAAGTTGCAAGGAGTGTTATGGTATAATTTTTGTGATTTTTGGTGAAAGATATAGTGTTTTAAAAAATAAAAAACTGGACTGACTTTTTGCTTTTCGGCCACCTTCGGATCATCTTTTGTAAAAATTAACTCCGGAAATGGAATCTACGCGAAAAATCGAGTGAGGGAGTGTATTTTGGGGAAATTCGGTGACCGGAGAGGTCGCCGGCGACCTCCGGCGACGGCGGTCCGGTGGCGGCGGCGCCACCGGCGACCACCATGGCCACTAGCTGAAGCTTCAGCTGGCCGAAGAAGGAGGAGAAGAAACGAAGGAAGAAGAAAGAAAGAAAAGAAAGAGAAGGGAAAAGAAAGAAAAGAAAAGAAGAAAAAGGGGGCTTGGGCTAGTGTTTTATTTTTTAGGTGGGCTTGTGGTTATTTTGGTTGGGTTTGGATAATGGACCTTTGTTTTTTTTTTGGGGTTTCGGATGGGCTAGAAGGTTAGACCCATGCTTTAATTTTGGTTGGGTTTGAGTGATAGAAGACGGGCTGGCCTGTGTGTTTTGGCTTGGACTTTCGGCTGGGCTTAGGTAGTTTTCGGCCCAAAGAAATAAATAATGGCCCAGTGGCCTGTTTTCTTAAGAAGATCTGATTACGATTTGCACTTTAGCCCCTGATCTTTGAAGTAGTTTCACTGTAGCCCAGAACATTTTAAATTCCTTTCACCTAGGTCCTTAAATTAATTTCACTTTGGTCCCTGGATTTTATCTTTTATTTACTTTTGACCTCTGTACTTTGGAAAAATATAATTTTTGTCCCCAAAAGTTTCTCAATTTTTGCAATTTAGTCCCTAGTGAATTTTGACTCTCTTTATTATGATTGCTTCTCTTCTTTAATAGCTAATTATGCTACTTTTGAGTATGTTTAACTTGTAATTTTTAGATATTCTTAAATTTATTTACGTTTGACATGTTAAGGTGAATTTGGTACTTTTATTATTATTATTTTTCAATTAAATTGGTGCCATGATTCTTTTGTTCACTGTGAGTATAAATAGGACAATTTGACTCCATTTAGTCACCACTTCAAACGAGAGGTACTCCTATTTTTATTATTTCAATGTCAATTACGTGCTCTTATGTGCTCCTATGTGTTCTTATGTGTTTATATATTTTTATATGTTTTATTTATTGCATTTAAATGTTCATTTAAATTTTCTTATATTATATTTGTTAAGTTAATTTTTATAATTATTCGAGAGGCATTTAAATACCTCAAAAAATG
This sequence comes from Coffea eugenioides, assembly GCF_003713205.1. Taxonomy (NCBI): domain Eukaryota; kingdom Viridiplantae; phylum Streptophyta; class Magnoliopsida; order Gentianales; family Rubiaceae; genus Coffea; species Coffea eugenioides. Next base: position 5,910 of record NW_020862642.1, on the reverse strand, counting down.
TAATAGATAGGATAACTAATTTTATTTTATCATATCTTTCCCATTTTAGATTGTAGTTAGATTCCCCGATGTAATAGATAGGTTGCGTGTTTATGTGGCTTATGTGTTATGTGTTTTATCCGCTTTTCTTAGGATTTTAGCATCTAGATATTATGTTTGCGTGTTATGTGCTACGTGCTCTTATGTGTTTATTTGTTTTAATTTATGCTTTATTTGTTTCACTATGAATTGTTAATGCATGACGTCACCACACTAGTCCAATGCTAGTTGTGGCTTCTCCCTCCGCTTACTTGCTAGTCCAACGCTAGTAAGGATTTTTAGAAATGGGCTAGTCCAATGCTAGATCCATAGATCGTTCATGCATTAGTTTCATTTTTTGTGTGATATTCATTACATTTTCATGCATATTTTATTTTTAGGATTTTTTCCCATTTGCATGATATTCCCTATTATCTATTATCCCCCTATCCTCCATGTGTTAATCATGTCATTTAGAATTGCATCTCATTTAAGTTAGTTCATTTGCTTGTTCATGTTTGGAGAATTATTCTTTAAATATGGGAAATGGGGTGATTATAACTTTTTAGTTTAAATACTCCATTAATCCCTACATAAGAAAATCATGTCACGAATTTTTGTCCCCCGTACCCGTTATGCTTGCATTCATTTTTCTTTGCTCACTTATACCTTATGTATATAATTTAATTTTCTTTTCTTTTCTTTTAATTTCATCATTTGCATACTCGTGACACCTTCAAGGAATTATTTTGGCCTTCGCAATTAATGTGATTGGTTCAATTAAACCCTTGAATGAACATTTTGTTCCTTTCGATATTTTTTATAAATTTAGATTTGCATCCATGTAGGAAACATCCAAATATGATAAAATTAAGGGTTAGATTAGGAAAATTTTGATTAAACCTCGCAACTAGCTTAGACTAGGTTGAAAGGGTGCCTTAGGTTTGAGTCAATGAAACCTTTGCCTTCCCTTTCTTCAACCGTGACTCCCGAACCTATTTTCTCTTGTTTTTCAAAGACCTGGAGTTGTCAAAAAGGGTTTTGATTTATTTTATTTTTTATTTTTTTGGGTGATTTGGTACACCAAAACTCCATACCAAGTGGCGACTCCTATTTTTTCTTAAAAACCCTTTTAGACTAAATTTTGGACCCAAATTGTCGCATTTTTTTTAAGTCCCATTTTAGGTCCTTTTCACTTATTTTTGAATGGAAATTATAGCTTTTATAAATACCTATTTTTATTCTTATTTTTCCATCGCGAAAAATGGGGCGCGACAACTTGGCGACTCCACTGGGGACGCTAGAGAGTCCAAGCACTTGGTTTAGTCGTCTTTTCTCTTTTTAACCCTTATATTTATCATATTTGGATGTTTTAGGTTGCATTTTTCTTTTTTTTAGGATGTTTTGCATTTCACACTCGTAATCGTTCCTCGTCTTGCGTGTATGTGATGAATGGCTTATTTATTTACTTATATGTATCGCGCTTTGCATTTGGGGTGGGGAATTTTACCCTAGAGCCTCGCATTGATTTTCGATCCTTCCCCTCCAAACCGAGCACTAGCATACGTGCATACGTTTTATTTTTTATCCCTCATGTTTTTCTTTTAGTGGCTTGTCACGTCACTCTTCCTTGTTAGGATTAGGCGACTCACTTGGACGTGTGATCGCGACACGACGTGTGCGTAGCATGATCCGAGGGGTCACTCAATCTTCCATTTTAAGCTTTGGGTTGATAGCCTTTAGCTTTTAGTCGAAGATTGAGGATTTTGATAGATTCACTTGGACATGTGGCCGTGGCACGACGTGCACGTAGCAATGTCTGGGGAATCGCTCGAGCCACCGACAAAGAACCTTGGGATTGATGACCCTTGGTTTCCAAGTCTGAAGGCTCGGGGACCTAAAACCTATCGAGTCTAGATGCATTAGTGAGCCGATACCTCATGCATCCATGATAATTTACCTAAGGTAGAGTTTGCCTTATCCTATTAGGGCACTATTCACGAGGGGAGGGATCCAACCCCTCTTTTCCTTTTATTGCTTTCTCTCTTTGTATTGTTTTGTTACAACGTGTTATGTGTATTTGTCTGATTAAACTAACTTTTCTTGATTTTGTCTCCATTGCATTCTTAAACCCTAGAAAATAAGAGTCCTGGCATGGTACTCTCTAGGAGCCTACCCTATTTGATATGACACGTTTAAATTCAATGCTTCGCATTTACAGCATGATTACATTTCATTTTAGGCTTACCCCGGCATACAAAAGGGGGTTCTTTTAGGTCGTGTTTAATTTGTATACTGCATATTTAGTCGCTTTGATAAATTGGTATCATGCATAAACCTTAGAGGGAATGCCATTTAGGGAATCCCGTTATAGGAATAAACCACCTTTTGTCTCGGATATATAATCCAATGAGACTTACACGTTTATATTTTTTGTACCATCCAAAGGGGTAGTGCACAAGGTAAGGTAGGATTTGATCCCTTCCGTGTGACGCCATTGAGAATGATGGAACAGTTTTTACGCATTAGAATATGAGCCTTTAATAATCATTTTTTGGCCATTTTATCAGAATTGGTAAAAATCCCTTGCGTAAAGGACATTAAGTTGAAAAAATTCACAAATTCCTCATTGTTGAGATGATAAGTATGTTAAGGTGAAATCTTGATTTCCGAAGGCTTATAGACTAATGAATCACAATGAATTTTTTGAAACTACCAATGGGCAGACAATTCCATCGATTTTGATAAATCATCAATTTCATTCATTCCATTTTTACATCTAAGATGATTGAATCGATTTTTTTTTATATATATATCATTCGATCCTTACAATTTTGCTCATTTTTAATTTCATTTTGGATAAATCATCAATTTCATTCTGTTCATTTGGTCAGTGATCCAGTCGATTTTTGAATAAACTGTCAATTCTATCCAATCCATTTGACCAATTTATTAATTTTTAGGACAATCCAATCAATTGTGACTAAATCGTTAATTTTTTAGTAAATTTTCAATTTCATCCAATCCACTTGATCAGTTTTATTCACTTTTAGGATAATTTAATCAATTTTTGAACTAATTATCAATTCCATTTTATCCATTTGGCCCGTTTATTCTTTTTTTAAAAAAGTTTTGATCTATGGTTCATCGAATAAACTTGTCGAGACATTTCAATTCATTCAAAAATAAGCTTTTCACACTAAATTGATTTTTAATATCACTTTATGTGTCAATCAAAGCAATCAATCCATTCGGACTTTGTCCTCATTTTGTTAGAACAAATTGTCTCTTGTCACTCCAATTAACCAAATTTTTCAAAATTGTCTTTTATTCGAATTTCAATAAGTCGATCGGATCCATCAGGTATTGTATGATGCCTACCCCTAAGGATTGCATTTTTCATGCTAGGCCAACCCTTGGCATAAAAGGGCTCACCCATAGGACATGCATACCGATTTTGCAGTTTTGCTTACTAACTCTGGGTATTTTGCTTTTATTTTTTCCCCCTCCCCTGCATTTATAAAAGTTGTTTTAACAAGGTAAAAAAAAAATAAATATATTTTTCCTATATCTGATAATATTTTTGGGTCTAATAAATTTTGAAAAAATTACAAATGTTACTTGATTCTTGGGCAGATTCTACAATGTGAAAAAAAAAAGAAAAAAAAAAGAATGAAAAATCCATTTGAAAATGCTAGTGTAAAGCATCTCAAAAATCTCTTGATTCATTGTTTCTAATCCATTTTGTCTCAAAAGATAGAAAGAGAAAGTGTGTATATATTTGAAAGTGTATTCTTTAGAGATTTTTATTTTTCTCACATGTATTACATTTGAGAAATTTTCAAACATTTGAATAATAAAGTTTTATTTAGACAACTATTGTTTTGTATATACTCATTCTTTATTTGGTCATTGGGAGATTTCATGATGAATCCTAAGAAATAAGGCTAAATTGAAATTTTTTGACCTCTTGTTCGAAATTCATGAGTGTATGTCCAATTCTCAAAATTCTTTGCATACACTAGATTTGTGGTCTAAACTATTCAATGAGAGCAGTCGAAAATAAAGAGGGGTCATTCAAATTTGATAGTTTGTCATAGAATATCAACCCCGACACTTTTCTTTTTCATTTTTTTGTCCACTTCTATTGAACCTCCAAAGTCAGTCACCTTGGTTGACTAGCTTCAAAGTGAGATAATTTTTACCGTGAAATGTTCACTGTGTCTAACCAGATTCAATTCACATCCGAGTGAAAGCAAAAATGTCCATTATTTCTTATTTGTTTTGAAATTTTGGAATGATACTTTAGGCTTTTCGTTTCTATATCTATACAAATTTTATCAATTGTTCTCCCATTTGAACCTTTTAAAAGTACAATTTCATTTCAAATAAGAGCCTTAGTGATCATAATTTTACACGTCAAAAGGAAATGGATTTTCTCAACGGGCTATTCTTTACTTTGGTTGTCATGAAAAATAAGAATGATGCTTTGGCCGTTGTTTCTACTATCCAAACACTATCCATTCTTTGCATCCTCGTTTGAGCCTAAATTGGTGGTTCGTTTCAAAAGCACTTATGATCGCACCCCCACACTGGGGAAGGAGATTTGAGAATTGAAAAAATGGCAAAGATGCTCAAAATTTTTGCAAGAGAAAAATTACAAGTTGGGGGAATTTGACTCTACCATTGATATTTGGTCTTCAATATCAAAAAGAAAGAGGGGCTATCTATACTCCAAAAATTAGGAAGTTCATTTCTATCATTGGTATTTAGGATCTCAGTATTGGTAAAAAAAAAAAAAAAAAAAAAAAAAAAAAGAAAAAATGAAAAAATGAAAAAAATGCATGAAAGAAAACAAGTAAAAGAAAAGAAAGAAAAATGCGAAGACATCCAATGCTGCATTCCCCTTAGTGATTGTTGAAGAAAAAAGAGGATTGATGAGAAAAAGGGAGTCAAAATGGGATTCCGGATTTTAAGTCCCAAACTGTGGCAATTTTTGGGAAAGAAGGCGATCTTAAGTGCGTTATCCTTGAAAATTTTATTTCTTTTAACTATCGTTGTCAAGCCACCTTACAAGCTCATAAAGTCCATTGTTGACTTATTTTTCATGACAATTTGAAGTGAAAATATTGTCTCTAAGGAATCTACCAATCACTCATGATCATAAGGCCATAACCTGTTTTCATATGTTTAGCTATCGTTTCTACCCATATATTACAAGCCTATACAGCTTATATGTTGACTGAGTTTTCTCAAAAAATAAAAGTGATAAGCTATTTGCTTTTACCAAGATGTGATATTGAATGTGTTGGATACAATTTGGGAAAAAAAAAAAAAAAAAAGACAGATCCTGACATACCATTCCCCTGAGCCATCTCAAAATCCTGAATAATATCATTTGATTGGTCCTAAAAGATGAGCCAATAAGAAAAGTGACCCTTTTCCCTCAACACCAATCCCAAAACAAGGAAGAGATCTTTTTCAATTTGGTCTTATTTTGAGGGATTTATCATGGAATCTTCTACATGAATTTGGATATGATATTTAAATTCTTCATTTGAAAAATGTAGTTTCTATTCACATTGTATGTGATTATTTTGCAACTAAAATAAGCCCAAATTGGAGCAAATTTTTTTGTAATATATTTGTGAGACTTCACCAAATAAGTTCAAATTGAGGCAAAAGTTTTATAATACATTTGTAGGGTATGTCCAAGATCAAGTATATATTTTTTAAAATCTTGATAAGTCAATACTTTGCATGAATTTTAATTGTTACTTCATTGCTCAAAAAAAAAATAAACAAAAAAGGTAAAAAATTGAAAAATTCAAGTGCTTTGAAAAATTCCCCTTATGTAGGTGTTTATGGTTGAGATCGAGGAAAAAGTGCAAT